>NW_006434839.1:8774529-8829720 GCF_000325575.1 Pteropus alecto
AAACTTGAAGAAGTTTCTATGGAGGTGAGCAGAATGTGAAGACCAGAAGCATCTCGACCCTGATGAAGAGTGACGTGTGGGGGGTAGAGCCAGTGAAGGACTGGTCTCTGAAATAGAAATGAGGCAGCCCGCGAGGCAGACGGCAGACAGCAGACCTATTGGGACCTCTTGCTCCTCAGGGCCCCAAGCAGCAGCGCTGTCCATAGAACCTCTGCAGTTGGGAATGATGCACAGCTGCTCTATCCAATACTGCAGCATCTAGCCACTCGGCACTTGAAATGTTGCTAGCGAGACTAGCAAATGAATTTTAAATTTTCTGTAATTAAAATATCAGTCATATGTGTCTCCCAACATATGGTGCGGGGAAGGTGTGCCTCAAACAAATGAACTCACTGAGCCTCTTGCTTATGATGAGTGGGGTAGGTTGCTTACCTGCCCAGCAGGATCTAATCTGGTAAGCAGTGGGTTAGAGCATCTTTTGTAGGAAACACTGTTATGGTCGCCAAATGTGCATAAGATAAACCTTTGTCTCTTAGTCACTTATTACTCAAGAAACAGCTGAAACTTTCACCTCTGGTTTGTTTCCAAAGGTGGGATTTAAAAGAAATTACTTCAATTTATGGTAAATTTGGAAGAAAAATCTTGCCAGCTTATTAGGGTGCTTTCTAAGTAAAAGAAAATAACATTTATCAAGCTTGTCTTTTCTTATTCAAATGATTAGAAATGAGATGAACTTGGAACATAGAAACATCTCATGTTTGCCATGGTGGCAGTAGAATATTGAGCAAGGAAACCATTTGGCATTTGGTTCCCAGCACAAGTGTGTACACACACCCATCAGCTCATACTAGGAAGGAAATATGCTTTGCTGGGAAATGTCCTGGGCTAAACCATGGACTCAGAAGTTTGGGGGTAACAACTCTGCTTCCTCTACTTAATCACTGGGAGCCACTCAGTTAACCTTGATGGTTCTCTTTCCTCTTCATGGCTGGGGGGTGAGGGTGGGGGATGGGGAATGCTTTCTCAAGGTTTCTTTGAGCAAAAAGACTAGAACCATTGTAAACATTAAAAACTTTTAACGAATACAGAGTACCCCCTCAATATAAATTATAAAAAAAAGATGTTGCTTATTTGATTTCTTTCTTTGGAGAAATGACGCATTCTTTGAGTATGATATGGATGTGGTTCAATAGCACCATTACCTCTGAATCTTTAAAAGCGTAGGGGATGTCACAAAATGATCTCAAGATCAGGAAAGTGCCGTTTGGTTTCAGTGCCAGTTTTTAAGAGAATTATTACAGATTGAGAAGGAAGTGAGTGGCTGCAGTGTACACGGTGACCAGCTTTCAAATAGTAATTATGACTTGAGTCATCTCTGAGAAAGAAGTAAACACATTCTTTTACTTTGACTGCTGGATTATATTGATCAAGTTCATCTACCCATTAGAAGGCACCATCTCACATTCTGGAAGTGGTCACCCTGAGCCAGGCTTAGTCATCATAGATAATATGTTTGATTTCTCTCTCGTTTGTTTTTCCTCCATCCTCTGTATCTACCCCAATTTTTTCTTCTTCCCTCAGAGTCACTTGAGCATATGAGGACCATCCTTAATCTTAAAAGCAAGAAGGACATCCCTATGTTAGGAGAGGAACTCCAATAAGAATAGGATGTCTCATCATTTATTACCAAACTGAGATGTCAGAGAATGAAAGGGGGCAAGAAGTATACACCGATGATCCCAAAGAAAGGAACAGAAAACATAAGGTAATCAACCATGATTGTTATCAAAGCAAAAACAAAATGAGACCAGCATACACGCACCGGAGTGACAGAAACAGAGAAGCACAATGCCACGTGTTGGGAGTGTGTTTTACAACCACTTTCTGAAACCATTTGACATTGTCTAGTTAAAGATGAGCATACATGTATCCTATAATTCAGCAATTTCACATTCTTAAGATAGATACTAGAATATTCATTGAAACATAGAAGCCTAAACCTGGAAACAACACAAATACATCTCAACATTAAAGTAGTTACATTTACTAAATAACTATCCATATGGATAAACCTTACAAGTACTACATTTATTGAAAGAAGCAAATCCAAAAATATATGGTCATTTATGTAAGTCAAAACTAAGCAAAGATGCATGCTTACACAGTAAAACTATAAATAAAAGTATAGATATTATTAACCTAAAAGTTAGGATGGTGGTTAGCTCCTTGGGGAGGGAAGAAAATATTGAGAGTCTAAGGTCTTGGAATTATTTTATTTGTTAACCTGGGTGATGGGTATACAGAGATTTGTTTATTGTCCCTCACACTTCACATGTATATAATCATTCCTTTTTATTGAGATGGAATTGACAGAACATTGTGCAAGTTGAAGGTTACAAATGTTGATTTGATGTTTATTGTGATATGATTACCTCATAGCATTAGCTAATAGCTCTAGCATAACTGTCATTTCTTTTTTGTGGTGGGAACAATTAAGATCTAGTCTATCAGCCGTTTTGAAGTTTATAATACATATTGTTGACTAATCACTATGCTGTATATTAGCTCTCCGGGACTTATTTATCTACCAGTTGCAAATCTGTACCCTTAAAAACATCTCCCCAGTGGTAACCACCATTCTACTCTCTATTTTTACAAGTTCAGGTTTTTAAGATTCCACGTATAAGAGAGATCACGTGGTATTAATCTTTATCTGACTTATTTCACTCAGCATGATGCCCTCGAGTTCCATCTACGTTGTTGCGCATGGCAGAATTTCCTCCTTTCTCGTGGCTGAATTATCCGTTATATATGTGTATCACAATTTCTTTTTCCACTCATCTGTTAATAGACACTTAGGTTGGCTGTTGTAAATATCGCCGTGTTGAACATGTAGGTGCAGCTGTCTTTTCAAACTAGAGCTTTAGTTTTCTTTGGATAAATACAGGCGAACCACATTTTGCAACAGTGATCTCATAAGATTATAATTTTGTGCTTCCTTTTCTCTGGGAAGCCTGATTATTCTAATATTTGTCTTTTGGCTGGAATCCCATAGATCGTGTCGGCTTTCTTTGTTCTTTTTTATTTTTTTCTTTATTTGCCTCTAACTGGATTATTTCACAATTCCTCGCCTCTAACTCATTTATTCTGTCTTCCATTTGCTCTGCTCTACCGCACATTCTCTCTCTTGCATTTTTCATTCCATTCATTGGTTCTTTTTTATGACTTCTATCTGCTTGGGAAATTTTTTATTTTAATCTTATATATGTGTTGCTTTTTTTCTTTCTTTTTTTTTTTTTTTTTTAGGTTTCGATGAAATGTTTTTCTGAGTTTTCTCGTGGCTTGTTGAATTTCTTCAAAACGGCTGTTTTAAATTCAGCTAGGTCACAAAAGTCCGTGCCTTTGAGCTCAGTGTTCGGCGAGTTCTTTCCTTTGTGTGATGGCACGTTTCCTTGATTTTTCACGTCCCTTGCAGTTTTGCGTTGCTTTCACATTCGAAGTAGCAGACACCTCCTTAAATCTGTGCTGGGTGCTTCCGGACGCAGTGCTCTGCGTGATGGTGCTGTGGCTGGGGTTTCGGCTGTCCTCGTGGTGGCACGCCTGCTGTGTTCTCCTCACTCCCTCGTGTGGCAGGATTCTTCAGGTTTCTATCTTCTCTGGTTCTTACAAGTCACCAGGGCAGCTGCCAGGAACCTCTCCTGTTTTCCGGAAAGAGGCGCTATAGATCCAGTTTGCGGCTTCTCCCTTGCCCACACAGCGTGGCCTGTTGTCTGAGTGGACCCCTGTCTGCAGGAGCTCGCTTTCCTCACTGCACTGTGGACACAAGGAGCCTCGGCAGAGTTGGGGGAGGTGTGGGCTTAGCCCTTGGGGCACTGGGGGAGCCCACGGATGTGGTTGGGAGGACCCCCCGGGTGTGGTACTCTCAGACGCCGGTGGGTGGACTTCCTGATGAGTGCAATCAGCAGGATGGGTGTCCCTTATCTGGCTCCCTCCCAATGTCCTCCCTCCGCCTCCCGCCCTAAGCCATGGAGGTCTCACCTCAGTCCTTCAGGTGCTGTTGGAGGTAAATGGGTTTGTCCCATCCAGTGGCGTAGCTGGGTGCTCAGTCACTGCTCTTCTTTTCCCCCGAGGGAGTCGTGGCCACTGCAGGATCTGTCTGTGGTGTTTTTTTGCAGGAAGGCAGTGTGGAGCTGGGAGTTTCTCTGTTGCTACCAACCTTTCTTATTTTTTTCTTCTAGAATGTCATGCTATTATCTACCCTCAGAAAGGCTGGACTTCTGCAGATTCTCTCTCATGTGTGGGTGTCTGCCCAGGTCAGCACTCACCAGTGTTTTCCCCCAACCGTGGCAAGAGGGGGTCTGGGCGGGTTCGTTGGCTCCCCTGGTTCTGCAACCCGTGCCGAGGTCCGTCCGCCTCTTACTGGATGCACAGGGAGGTGAGACTCCACCTGGGTCCCTCGGTGTGTGGTGCTGGATCCCACACCTCCCACAAAGGTGCTTTCGTTGTGGATGGATGTCTATTTTGTTGTTTAAAAAAAGAAGGTTGTCTTAACACCACCATGATGCTGACATCCCCACCCCCCAGGGTAATAGTCATTCTTTACTATCTTACAACTAGAAAGACAAGGTGTAAACACAACGGTGTGATAAGGAGTGTGGTAACTATTAGAACTGCTCGCCATCTGGGCACATAGTGGGGTTCTTCTTTCTGGCTTGTTGTGGTCAGGCGGTGGGGCCCGGGGCGGGGGGGTATGTCCAAATTGTAGAACATGATGCAGAACTGAGAGTTTGTTCTGAGGCAGCCAGTGGTGGGTTTAGGACAATGATATAAGACGCGTCATGTTTTAACGGGATAATTCTTGGCGCTGTGCGGAGGATGTATTGTCGAGGGCAAGCAGGGAACCCAGTTAGAGAGCTCATCATGGTGAGAGATGGTGACTTGAACTTCAATGGTAACAGGCAAAATAAAGGAGCAGTTTTTTGCAGGTGCATCTGACAGGACTTAGAGAAGGATGGGAATGAGGAGTTGATGTAAAGAGTGGTGGCAGATGACCCTTCTGCTTTCGGTTAAACAACTGAATATATGGCCGGGCCATTTGCCGAAATGGGGCAAATGAAAGATTAACAGATTCGAAGAGAGAAAATGGGGCGAATGTTTCCTGTCTTAGCTTTAGATATCTGTGCACATGACAGGCAGCCCCATCTCTCAGGGCAATACCCAGAGCTGAAGATGTCTAAGGGAGTCACTAGCATATAAATGATATTTAATTCAAAGGACTAGTTTAGATCATCTAGAGAGAATACAGATAGAAAAAAAAGATGTGAAAAGATAGGAGAAAAAACAGGTACTTGGTTGTAGGAGTCAAAAGAAGGAATCGAGTTTTGAATGCTGTTGAGAAGTTGAGTGAGATAAAGAAGCAATGATAGTATTTGACAAATGGAGGCTCTTGGCAGCTTTAATGAGAGAAGTTTCAACAAACTTCTAGAGCGTGTGGGGCGGGGGGAAGGCAGGTTGAAAGGGTTGACAGAAACTAGAAGAAAATGAAAGAGAATAAAGGGAATTATCGTGATAAATTTCACTCTGACAGGGAGTGAAAATGGGACGGAGCTTGGAAGAGATTTGTGGTAAAAGCAGATTTTGTCTCTTTAAGGATGGGAGACACTAGAGCATGATTGTTTGCTGATGTCGATCCAGGAGTGAGGAAGAAACTAATGATGCAGGAGATCAAGAGGTTAATTCACCAAGGGAGAGAGGGGTCTGGTCCAGGCACAATGGAAGGGTCGTCCTTCCACAAAAAGAGACCCTCCTTCCAAGGTTGGCAGAGGTGGGAGCTGCTGGTCTGAATGATGCAACTGTGAGGGAGTGATCCTTGACTGTGGCTGTTTTCATCGACTTATGCACAAATTAAATGAAATAATAGTTTGATGGAACCAAGTAAAGACCCAAAACTGCACAGCAAAAGGATTCTCATAAAACAGTAAATTAATGAAAAAGCAATCAACCCCTTTACATTTTTTGGTTAATGCTAAGATTTCAGGGTAAAGAATGAATCCTGTAAGCATGTAAGTGGAAGATAAAGTTTACAAACAAGGGGACACTTCTGGTCCAGCCATGATGGAATAGCTTATATCAGATGAACTCTCCTAAAAACAACTGTAAAAGAAGTTCAGTGTACATTAGCAAACTGTTTAAAATGTGTGGAGCGGCTACGAGGGAGGAATTACAATACCTGCAAAGAGAGAAACTCAGTGAGAGGTGGAATCCTCATTCCCCCGGCTTTTCTCTCGAAGGCATTTGCTATTTCACAGTAAACCAGGGTAATAGAGTCCTGGCAGAGAACAGCAGATAGAATTTATTGTTTTAATATTCAGACAATTACGTATGTAGAGCATTCAAAAGAATCAACAGATAGACTGTTGCAATTAATGCATTCACGAGGTCACTAGACTCAAGGTCAATATTAAAAAGTCAACTGCACTTTTATACACTAGCAACAAAAAATTAGACAATGGAATTTTTAAAAACCAAGCTGGCTTCATATTCTGCCACGATATGATGTCAGAAAATAGAAAACATTGTCTAATAAGTTTTGAAGGGATGTGCTTGTGATCTGGCAAATTTTCCTCTTCTTTGAAGCAACAGAAAGGCATTCTTAGATATGCAAAGTTGTGCTAGTTTTAATGTGGGATTGCTTCTTGATTATGGCTATTTTTCACTAAAAATTACTTCAGCCACCTGCAAGATGAATCAAGATAAAGAATTCATGAATGATAAAGGCATAGTTTGAAAAGACTGACAGTGAGCATCAGATGATTTGAGAACAAGTAGCTGTAAGCTACCAGAAAGTGTATTTATAAAATATATTTTTAAGCATATGTACAAGGTACAATTTTTAGAGTATTAAGTGGCCAAAAATAGGTAGGTCATAACAAAAGTGGAAGGTAGAAGATAATTTCCTCAAACATAATATTATTTCATTATTGACATTAGTCAGAAAATTATAGGCTTAAGTGTATTTTTAGCTTTCTATTGAAGTATAATATGCACGTGTAAAGATGCACTGTATGATAAGTGTACAGTTCATCCTTGAAACCATCACATCCTTGAAACCATCACAGACATCAAAAAATAAAACATTGTTAATGCCCCCATGAGGTTAAGTATATTTTTTTAAATTAAAAGTCATAGTAGAACAAAATCAAAAGATACCAAACTACCCATTCAAAAGTGTTATTAAACAAATTGCAGTTTCCTAAATCAGCAGAAGAGGGCACTCTTGAACTACAAAATATAGTAAGCTGTCTAAAATCCTTATCCTTTCCTGTTATTGCTGGCCCAAGAAAAAAAGGAAATTTCCAAATGAATGGGAAATGGCAGATAGCATCCAAACAAAGCCAGTATATAAAGGGAACATAGGAAAAAATAAAAACACTTCAGCTTATAAAAATTCCCTCCCAAAAATGAAGCAGAAGGAAATGGATGCACAATAACCAATCTGAATTAAACGTACTTAAAAAAAACATTTGCAGATATGAAAAATACCTGAAGTCACAAATTTAAAAGCTCAGAACAGAAATAGACTCCCCCCCCCAAAAAAATAAACAAATAAAATAATAAACAAAAAACGCAAGCACATCTAGGAGGATAAAAAATGCGAGTCTTGCAGTAATAGTCGAAGAGCTTCTTTGGACCAACCCTCCTGCAAATAACAACCATAAATTCATCATCAAAATGTAAAAACAACCACATGAAGTCACTAAAGAACAACCAAAGGAAGCAGAAACTTAAGAGGGGATTGACACTTGGGAGAAGAGACTAGTAATGAGTAAGTTTTCTATTTTGACAGTGTTTAGCCTGAGAACAGCCCACAGCCCTCCTCCAGGGGGCAGCTAAAACTCCCATAGAAACCCACAATTTTACCAGCTTGAAAAATCAAAGGACAGAATTTGAGGCACCACTGCAGATATAAAGATGGGACTTACTATGTGTTGAGTTGTGTCTCCCCAAAACCATATTGAAGTCCCAGCCCCCAGCACCTTGGAATATGGTTTTATTTAGAGTCCTTGCAGATGTACCTGGTTGAGACGAAGTCATGCTGGAGTAGGGTGGGCCGGATCCAGTATGACCAGGGTCCGCATAAAAGAGGGGACACAGGCATGCACACGGGGAGAGGGACGTGTGAAGACTGGAAGTTCACGGCCAGAACAGATTTTCAAAATTTTCCAGACACCAAAGAAAATTCTGAAAGAGCAACGAAAACGTGCTCCACAGAGAAAAGAACATGTGAAGTAGAACGAGATACACAGTAACTATAACATTAAAATAGGTATCAAACCAAGCCTGTCACTCATTTCAGTACACGCCAGTGGAACCTCACCGATTAAAAAGATTTTCAGCTTGATCCACAAAGCAAAACCCCACCCTGCGCTGAATTCAGGAGCTGCAACTAAATCAGAGTGATTCGGAATGAATAAAACGGAGAGATGTTTAAAGGTACAGCAGGCAAATAAAACAATAAGGGAGCAGAGCCTGTGATCACGATTCAGAAAACACTGAATTTGGACAAAAAGCATTAAATGAAATAGAATACCTGATAATGCCCAGAGCTGCAATTCACAACGATGATGCCGCAAATGCAAATATATATGTAATACAACACAGAAACTACCTTTATAAATCAGAAATGTTGGGAGGAATATACAAACATACAAGGACACCAGGAGATACCATTTTCAGTTCAACACAGGGCACGGGTCATAGATGAAAAGTGAGAAAGATAGAAAATCTAACCAGCATAATCAATACAGAGATTTTATATATATATGTATGTGTGTGTGTATTTTATATATATATTAGATTTTATATGTGTGTGTGTGTGTGTGTGTGTGTGTGTGTGTGTGTGCGTGTATTTTTTTTTTTTTCATGCTAACAGAGCACCTCAAAGGCATAGCAGGTGTCTCTGCTCTTCTCCCTCAGGGTCTTATTTTTTTTTTCATGCTAACAGAGCACCTCAAAGACATAGCAGGTGTCTCTGCTCTTCTCCCTCAGGGTCTTCTGAAAGCCACTGAAGCCTGCAGTTATGGACCAAATACTTGCATTCCCTCCAAATTCAGAGGTCGAAACCCTAACCCTCAGCGTAGTGGTATTTGGGGATGGGCCCTTTAGAGTTAGTTAGGTTTAGATGAGACGCTGAGATTGGCACCCTTAGAAAAGGAGAAACCAGAGACCTCTCTCTCTGCCATGTGAGGACACAGAAGGAGGCTGTCTGCAAGCCAGAAAGAGGGCTCTTGCCAGAACCCAAGGGCTCCCCCACGCTGGCCCCCTGATCTCAGACTTCCAGCCTCCAGGCCTGTGAGGAAATAGCCCTATTGTTTAAGCCACGCAACCTGTGGTATTTGTTAGAGCGTCCTGAGCTGCCTGACACAGACTTGGGTACCAAGAAGCGGGATGCTACTGTAACACATGCCTCAGAGTGTGGAAGCCACTTTGGAACTAGACAGTGGGTAGCAACTGGAAGAGTTTTGAGGTCCAGGCTAGAAATGGATGTTGGGGACAGTTCTGGTGAAGGCTCCGATGATAGGAGTGATGGGCAAGTCCTTGGGAACTGCAGGAAAGGTCATCCTTACTCTGATGTGGCAAAGAATTTAGCTGAACTGTGTCCCAGGGTCTCGTGGAAGGCAGAGCTCGGGAGCGATGCAGCAGGGTGTTCAGCGGAGATTCCTAGCTAAGTGTCAAAGGAGCCGCGTGATTCCTCTTGATGCTTGGAGTAAAACGAGAGAAAAGAGAAAAATCGAAGAAGAAATTGTTCAACAAAAAGGAACCAGAAGTCGAGGTTTGGAGAATTCTCTGTTGCAAAAAATAATCATGAGAAAGCTTGTTTTGGACAGGACACTGAGGGTTTGGCCAAACAACCATCCGATAAAGAGACCATGAAGGGAAAACAGGGGTGTAATCAGAGGTCTCCATGGAAGTCGGGAGGAGAGACGGAATTATGTCAGCAGAGACACTGCCAGTTCGAGCTAAAGGGGACAGAGCTAGTGGGGCAGAATGAAGCAGGGCTGTCAAATGTCCTCGTCTCTACAGGACAGGCTCATAGTTGCAAACCTCCAAGTTCGTGGACAATATAAGATATTAACTTTAGAGGAAGCCAAAGGAAGGGTTCACACGAACTCTATTATTTCTGCAACTCTTTTGTAACTCTAGAAGGATTCCAAGAAAAAAAGTTTTAAAAAAAAAGGACAATGAAGAAAGAGGAAAAAAAATATATATATATATTTTTCCTCCCATATACATACATACATATACATAATATATATAAAAATGTATATATATATGTATGTAAACACACGCACGTGCGCGTGTGTAGAGAAAGAGACTTGCATCCAGCATTTATACAGAACTCCTACATCCCAATAATAAAAGACAAACAATTTAAATAAAAATGGACATTATTTGGAAGGACACTTTACAAAGAAAGATAGAGAAATGGCTAGGAAACACATGAAAAGGCACTTGACACCGTTATTAATTGGAAATGTAAATTAAAACCACAGCAAGACACCCAGTAGAACACTGGTAAGCATTCGAAGCAACTGCTACTCTCATTCATTGCTGATGGAAGGGGAAAATCGTGTGACCTCTCTGGGAAGAGCTCTGGCAGTTCCTTATGAAGTTCAATATCCACGTACCCATAGGACCCAGCTATCCCATCCCTCAGGGCATTCCCAAAAGAAATGAAAATGTATGTATCTTCACAAAACGACTTACACACAAATATTTACGGCATCTTTATCCGGAATACCCCAAACTTGAAACTAACCCGAATGTTTAACAGAACGGATAAATCGGGACGTAGCCGCAGCATGGAATTACTGCTCAGCAGTGGGAAGGCAGAGATTACACGACAGCCGAATCTCAGAGACGGGTGCCGAGGGACGAAGTCAGACTCACAGGAATGTACACTTCATTATTCCACTTAGATGAAGTTCAAAAACAGCAAATAATCTCTAGTGACGAGAATCAGAATACTGGGCGCCTCTGGCGACGGAGAATCCACTAGAAAGTGGCACAAGGGGGCTGGGGGATGACGAAAATGTTTTCTATCTTCATCTGAATGGTAGTTTCATGGGTTCATATTGAGTGAGACCTGTAGTTCTCCTGTGCAGGGAAAAGCCCAGCCTCCCTCCTGACTTCGTCCTGGGCGTCTTCTCTTCTGGCACTTCGGGGCGACAAAGGTGTGAGAGTTTTCCCGCACCAAGCCATTCTCTGCCACACCAGCTGGGAGTCTTACAATTCAACTTAATTCTGACACGCTCAGATTCCCTGGGTTGGGGGCTCAGTTCCACAAGGCTGCTCCCACCCCACTTCAGGTGCCAGTCGCAAGTAGTAGGTCCCCAGGTCATCCATCCACAGCCCTGTCCGACTTGGCAGGTTGGAGGTTTGATTAATTAGCCCGAATGGCTCACGGAACTCAACACTTACATTTACCAGTTTATTAAAGGATTCGGTGAAGGATACAGATAAACGGCCAGATTGAGGCAGGACAGGGCAAATATCCCCAAGTCGGGGAGACCAAGCCCTGTACCCAGAGAAGAAGAGGGTCCTTTGGCCGAGAGTGTGGGAAGAATTCGACACACATGCCAAAGTTAGAGTCGAAAGGAAAGTTTATCAGAAAAGGGGTGACCCCCCACAGACAGAGGGCAGTCTTCTCTCAGAGACAGTGAGAGGGACTGGGGATCGTGGAAAGACCAGGGAGTAAGAGATGGGGCGAGTGTTCAGGGAATTCAGTTTATATATCAACCTTTAGTTCCTGTGAGTTATTGTTTCAAAAACTTTGTTTACCCATTTCCTTTGATAGGGACATATAGTGAGGAAGGGGAAGAGTAAGTAGCGTGAAAAGGTAAGAATATGTAGAGCGAAAGGCCTGCTGACAGCTCCCAGCGGTTAATCCTAGGTCCCCCATGGTTTTAGCCATAGGGAATGACTCTTGCTTCCTGTTTCCCCTTCACAGGTGTGGGGAATGAGTTGTTAGCGATCCCAGCAGAAATTGTCCTTTGTTCTACAGGTGTCCCCCTGGCCTGGCTGCAGGGCTGATCAGCACGTTGCAGCCTCTGAATGTGGCTTGACTAACATTTTTAATTCTCCTGCCTCCTTCCTACATTAAGATGAAGGGATGCACTGGGTGAGGTCTGGGAGGGTCCTGGGCACAGGAGTGTCTGTCCCTGTGAAGCTGGGCTGAATCACCCTTCCCTATGTGGATGTGCTCACCAATTGGGAAGTTCTCCAAACCCCATGCTTCCTCATGTGGGCATTATCAATTATTCACTTTATTTTCAAACCCTGTCCCCACTCGTGAGGGTGAGGGGGTGGGGCCAAATACCCCTAGCTTCTAACTATGAGGCGATCTTTCTGGTGACGAGCCTCTATCCAAGAGCCATCTGGAAGCCCACTCACTGTCACCTCAATAGAACAAAAGATGCTCCTGGTGCTCTTATCGCTTAGGGAATCACAAGGCTTTCAGGAGCTCTGGGCCAGGAACCGGGAGCGGGTGCAGAGACTAATATGTCTATTTTCTATTATACATACATTTGTCAGAAGTCACTGAAATGTATAATTAATATCTTTGCATATTACTCTATGTAAACTATACCTCAATAAAACTGAGCAGAAAAGCAAATTCATAGAACTAAAATTTAAATGCAGAAATAAAATCTCGGATTATTATGTAAGCCAAAGTTTTAAATATATTTTATTTCCTCCAACCTTCTACTCTAGTTATCAGAGCAGCTCCAATCAGGGTCCCATCCAGGTCTCGTGGGGCCTGAAATGTATGTTATTTCAGAGTTCTGTCACGAACAAGAGAACACAATTTTATGATTATAAAATTAGGTGAGAAAGAGAATTTTTTAAAAATGATAAAGCAAACTTAAAAATTGTAAAAAGGTGGTAATTACCACAAACATTACAAATCTAATCTAATACCTTAATTTATTGCCTGACAAACCTCTACGATATTTTTCTGTTCATGTTTTGGCTGCATGTTCTTTGATCTCCTGTTTATATGACAGTGATTTTGTAATATCATTTTTGATTAAAAAAAAAGAAAGGTATTTCACCATTGCAGTATGGTTTTATGTACACATTTTGTTATATAGTATATAATTTATTATATCCATGTATATTTATGATTGCTTATATGGATGCATAAAAGGTGCCCTTCATCCGCAGACATTTCTGTGTGTGGTTGTAGGTTCGTGCCCTAGAAATATTCTTTCATGTGATTGTCATAGAAAGGCATGATGTATTTCTAGTTGGATGTGCTGCACTGTCAAATGTATTTCTGTTTTGACTAGGCATCTGTGAGAGTCAAATCCTGCACTTGTAATTTTACATACCTAACAACTGTAAGAATTCCCTGTGGACTGCCTAGCTGCTGCTTCCCTCCCTACATTCCAACCTTGGTCTGCCACCACCACCAGCATAACGTGCTGCTGGGCACACACTTCTCTTGCAATAGGGCCACTGGCTCACATCTTTATGTCATGTTGGGTGAGTTGGCTCCATAGGTAAGAGGGTTCTTGGAGCCGTTCCAGCCCCAGGATGCCTAGTAATAACTACAGAAATAACTGCAAATCACATAAAGCTGTTCTGTTAACTCCATGTACCCCCATTCCACTTTGCCTTAGCCAGAGCCAAGTAATGCTAAGGCCACCCAGTAGGACTGGATCTGAGGAGGCAGACAACCAAGGGAAAGCAGACTGTGGTTAAAATAACGCATTTTGCCAGTTTTACAGAAATATATGACCATTCGAACACAGTGCTGGACCACTTTCTGGGACCTTGGAGAAGGCTGTGTGAGTGGGTGGTCCCGAAGCTTAGTTTTCGTTAACTTTGTTCCTGTCAGTCAGTTTCTGCTTATAATTCTTTGCTAGTTGGACACTTCTTGAGAGCCCAGTCTCATTCCAATTATGTAGAAACCTCAGCTGTTTACTTTTCCTCCCAGAAAATCATGTTTTTATGTTTGATTTGGAAGTTGTCCAGTTTCTACAAAAGATGATCCTGAATTTATACTGCAGTTCATCATTCAGAGGACACAAAAGGAGGACAGTACAAGTGCAAACTCGGTAGCAAATAAACTAACTTGAACCACAGCGCCCCTTTTGGGGACTGAAAATCTTTCTTGAGACAGACTAGTTTCGGAGGAAACCATTTTGGTGGTGATGGGTTTCAGGTCTTGCTCACTATTTCCCATTATGTTGAAAGTTAAATGGGGGAAATAACTAGACAGAACCTTCAAAAGGTATGTAGAGAAGGATGTAGGGACAGAATCTATAAAAATTCAGACTTTCTGTGAAAGATCCACCTGGACAAGTAGAGTCAGTTACTTCTTGCAAGAGAAAGATTCGTTAGTTATATCCTCATGGATAGAGAATTTAGACCCTCTGGCCAATTCGAATTCTTTCTGGAGCAAAGATATAATAGATAGGTACATAAACTAATGAGTAATACATAAATCTGAAACCCTCCCTCAGTTCCATACAGCTCTGCTCTGCTCTGAGAGGCAGTGTGGTGTAAGGTAAGTGCTCTTCGTGAGGGGCTGACCCTACAGAGCAGGATTCACTTTAGCAGAGCTGTGGTGCCTGGCTGGTCTGCCCTTTGAGTGTGTCTTCTTCAGATGCAGCCCTGGGTGGTGCTCCAGCTCTGGTAGAAGCCGACCACTGGGTGTGCCAGCCCAAAGGCCTGCTGGGAGGGTCCAGTTTCAGGCCAAGTTCAGCCGTAGCCTGAGCACTGCTTGGGACCACCTGGCAAGAGTCACCAGGCAATCCACAGATGGCCGCCACCCATGTTGGGCTTAGAGGTACCTTGAGAGTACTTGTCTTGAGGCTGCTCAGCAAGAGATATGGGGCATGCTGAGGCCAGATGCCGCTTGTTTGCGTTTTGTGAACCTTTGAGAGATTTTAAGAAAGTCTACAGTATGAGCCTAGACACGTCATTTGTATGTAAAAACAAACAAACAAACAAAAAAACCTCACTGGAGGCGGCTTGGATGGACCCACATGTTGGGAGGGGCGGGGTCTCAGAATCCCCAGGGCGGGGTGACCAGTGTTAGCCAGGTTGATGGAGCTCAGATATGGCAGCTTCCTGCATCCCCATGCGAGGAGGCAGGAGGCCTCAACAAAGAAACAGTTGCCCTCTGCCAGCACTTCTGTCTGGGGGAAAGCTGCCCCTCCAGCCCTCACCCTGAAGCCAGACAACTCAGGTCCTCCCCGTATGTCCTTGGTGCTCCTTGATCAGCCGCCCCAGCGCTGGAGCTCAGAGCAAGTGAGTCCATCACCAAATAACTCCACACCCAGGCCCTTTAAAAGGGATGTTTGTGACTACCGCAGCATTCCATCTCAGGCACAATCTCCGCTGGTTTTTACAGCCAGAGTTTGTGGGGACTTCTCTTCCTAGCACTGGAATCCTGGACTGGGGAGCCCAGTGTGGGGCCAGGACCCCTCACTCCTCCAGGAGGACCTCTGCAACCAAGATATCCCTTACGACTCTCAACCGCTACGCTCAGGTATGGGACCAGCCTGTTTCGCTTCCCTGTTCCTCCTACCAGTCTCGAGCTGGCCTTTTGTGTGTGTCCTAGTTGTAGGATTTCTGTTCAGCCAGATCTCAGGCAACTCCCAATGATAGTGGTTCTGTAGTTTAGTTGTAATTTTGACGTGGTCGTGGGAGGAGGCAAATATAGTGTCTCCTACTGCACCAGCTTGACCGGAAGTCCTCTTAACTTTCTAAATGCTATCTTTTGAAGAGCAAGAGTTTCAAGTTTTGATGAAGTCTTTTTGATTAATTTGTTCTATTATAGGTCATGGTTTGGGTATCGTGTCTAAGAAAGCCAAGGTCACAAAGATTTTCTTCAATATGTTCTTCTAGAAGTTTGTAGTTTTAGCTCTTATACTTAGGTCTATAATCTAGTTCAAGTTGATTTTTGTGTGCTGTGGGTTAAGGTATTGTTTTGTTCTTTTCCCTCAGGACCACTTGTTGTTGAAAAGTCGATTACTTCCCCTACTAAAATACCTAGGCACCTTTATTGAAAATGAATTGGCCATAAATATACAGATTTAGTTCTTAATTTTGACTCTTAATTCTGCTTTATTGATAGCTGTTTCTAGCTTTACACTAACATTACCCAAGCTGTACCTTTATAGTAAGTTTTTAAATCAGGTATACAAAATCCTACACTGTTCTTTCCAAAATTGTTTTGGCTATTTCAGGTACTTTGCATTCCACGTACATTTTGGGAACAGCTTGTCAATTTCTGTTAGAATGCTTGCTAGGATTTAGATATGCATTGAACCTATAGATCGTTTTGGGGATATCGCCACCTTCCAATATTGAGCCTTCCAATTCGTGAATGTGGAATGTCTTCCTACTTACTTAGCTCTTTCTTTCTTTCTTTTTTTTCTTTTTTTTCTTTTTTTTTTTTTTTTATCTTAGCAGCACTTTCTAATTTTGAGTGTACTGGTGTTTTATTAAATTTGTTCCTAAGCATTTAATTCATTTTGAAACTATTGTGAAAAAAAATTTTTTCTCGATTTCTTTTTTGGATTGTTTGTTGCTGATATTTAAAAATACAGCTGAAACTTTGTCTTGTATCCTGCAAACATGCTAAACTCATTTATTAATTCTAGTAAATTTTTTCTTGATCCTTTAGAATTTGTTCACATACCAGATTATATCATTTGGGAATAAAGACTTCTTCCTTTTGATCTGTATGCCTTTATTTTTCTGGCTTTATTGCATGTCTCCAATACAATGTTGAATAGGGGTGGTGAGAGCAGCATTCTTGCCTTATTCTCGTTATCAGAGGGAAAGCAGTCTTCCATCATTAAAAATAATGTTGGCTGTACCTTATTTGTAGATGCCTGTCATATAATAAGGTTGAGGAAGTTCCCTTCTGTTCCTATTTTGTTGAGAGTTTTTATCATGAATGGTTTTGGGCTGTTGTCAAATGCTTTTTCTGTTTATTAAGATGATTAGGTGGGTTTTGTCCTTTATTCTGTTAGTATGGTGTATTATATAAATTGATTTTTGAATGTTAAATCAACCTTGCAGTCTTGGGATAAATCCCACCCGGTCATGGTGTATAATCCTTTTTACAGGTCGTTGGATTTGGTTTGCTAATATTTTGTTAAGGATTTTTGTGTTTGTGTTAATCAGGGACATGATTTTTAGTTATTTTAACATGTCTTTTTTGGACTTTGTTTTTAACATAATACTAGACTCATAGAATGAGTTGGAACATGTTCCCTCCTCCATTTGCTGGAAGCATTTGTGTGGGATTGACATTCCTTCTTTCGATATTTGATAAAAATCCACCTTTGAAGCTATCTGGGCCTGAGCTTTTCTTTGTAGGAAGACTTAAAGATTTTTTTGTTTGTTTGCTAGTTTCAAGTATACAGTACATTGGTTAGACATTTATATAGTTTATGAAATGATCTCTCTGATTACTCTATCTTCCCTCTGCCTCTACACATAGCCATTACATTACTGCTGACTGCATTCTCTACGTCATGCTCCCCATCTCCATGACCATCTATTAACTATTAATTTGTACTTCTTTAATCCTTCACAGCTTTCTTCCAGCCCCTGCCCCCAACCCTCCTCTCTTGCCATCAGCAGATTGTCCTCTATATTTGTGAGCCTGTTTTCAATCAGTTTGTTCTTTTTTGTTCCTTAGATTCTGCATATAAATGAAATAATATTGTATTTATCTTTCTCTGACTTATTTTGCTCAGTGTAATAACCTCTGTTATTACATAGGTCCATCTATGTTATTGCAAATGATAGGATTTCATATTTTTTAATGGCTGAATAATATTCCATTATATATATGAACCATAACTTATTTATCCAATCGTCTGTTAATGGGCAATTAGGTTGCTTCCATATCTTGGCTATTGTAAATAGTGCTGCTAAGAACACTGGGATGGATAGGTCTTTACAAATTATTGTTTTGGTTTTCTTTGGATAAATACCCAGAAGTGCAATTGCTGGGTCAAAAGATAGATCCATTTTTAATTTTTTGAGGAACCTCCAGATTGTTTTCCATAGTGTCTGTATCAATTTGCAGTCCCACCAACAATGTATGAGGGTTCCCTTTTCTCCACATCCTCACCAACACTTCTTGTTCTTTGATTTATTGATAATAGCCATTCTGACACGTGTGAGGTGATATCGCATTGTGGTTTTAATTTGCATTTCTCTAATGATTAAGCATGTTTTAATTACAAATTTAATATCTATGTGTATTATGGGTCTATTTAGCTTTTGTTTATTTTTGAGTCAATTTTGGTAATTTGTGTCTTTCTAGGAATTTATCCATTTTATCTAAATTATCTAGTTATTGATACAAAGTTGTCCATAACATTCTCTTATAATCCTTATTATTTTTGAAGGGTTGGCATTGATGATCCCTTTTTTATTTCTGATTTTGGTAATTTTTGTCTTTTTTTCCCCCCCTTAGTCTAAAGTTTATCAACTTTGTTGAATTTTTCAAAGAACTTTGTATCTATTGATTTTTTTCCTATTATTTTTCTGTTTTCTATTTTACTGATTTCCACTAAGATCTTTGTTATATCCTTGATGTTTGCTTTAGGTTTACTTTTCTAGTTTATTAAAATAGAAGCTTAGATTATTGATTTGAGAGCTCCCTTTTTAATTTAGGTGTTGAAAGCTATAATTTCCCCCTAAGCACTGTCTTATATACATCCCATAACTTTTAATGTGTTGTTTTCATTTTAATTAAGTTCAAAATATTTTAAAATTCCCATTGTGAGCTGTTCTTTGACACATGGGTTATTTAGAAGTGGGCTGCCTAATTTCCAAAGATTTGGGGACATCCCAAATTTCACTCTGTTGGTTTCTAATTTAGTTCCATTGTAATCAGGTATCTATTAAATTTATTGTAATCAATAAATTTAAATCTTTTTAAATTTATTGAGACTTGTTTTAGAACTAGTACATTATCCATGCTGGAGAATATTCCATGTATGCTTGAAAGAATGTGTTTTCTGCTATGGTGGGGTGCAGTGTTATATATCATGTTCGCTAGGTTAAGTTGGTTAATAGTATTGGTAAAATCTTCTGTATCCTTGCTGATTTCCTGTTAAGTGTTTCTATCAGTTAATTGAGAGGTGAGTAACGAAGTTTTATCTAATTGTTAAACTACCCATTTACCTTTTTGTGTCAATTTTGCCTCCATATTTTGGGGCTGTCTCTTATATACATTTACTTTTATAATTTTTATGTCTTCCTGATGTATTAGGCCTTTTTACCACTATAAAAGATCTCTTTTGGTTTCTAGCAATACTCTGAGTCTTATCCATTTTGTGTGATGTTAATATAGCTATTCGAGCTTTCTTATGATTATTATTTGCGTAGTACAGCAGTCGCCCCTTATCTGCAGTTGATACGTTCCAAGACCCCCCAGTGGATGCCTGAAACTGTGGATAGTACCAAACCCTATATGTACTATCTTTTTTCCTATACATACATACCCTGTGATAAAGTTTAATTTATGAAATAGGTACAGTAAGAGAGTAACAACAGCAATAATAAAATAGAACAATATTAATAGTGTACTGTAATAAAAGTTATGTGAATGTAGTCTCCCTCTCTTGAAAAAGATCTTATTGTACTGGACTCACCCTTCTTCTTGTAATGATGTGAGATGTTAAAATGCCTACCTGACAAGATGAAGTTAGGTGAATGACCCATTATTAGTAAAATAAGGGTGACTTGAACACAAGTACTGCAATAACAGGACAGGTGGTCTGATAACTGAGGTGGCTACTAAGTGACTAACAGGTGAGGAGCATACACAGTATGGGCTGCTGGACAAAGAGGTGATTCACTTCCTAGGCTGGACGGAGCAGGGTGGCATGAGATTTCAACACACCACTTAGAATGGCATGCCATTTAAAACTTATGAATTGTATATTTCTGGAATTTTCCATTTAATATTTTTGGACCACTGTGGGTAACTGAAATTATGGAGAGTGAAACAGTGGGGAAGGAAGGAGGGACTCCTGTATATCTTTTCCCATTATTTTACTTTCAGCCCATCTGTGTCTTTGAATCTTGACGTCTAGTTCTATAGTCAGAACATAGTTGGATATCAGTTACTTTTTTAGCCACTCTGACAGTATCTGCCTTCTGATTGGAGTGTTTAGTTCATTCACATTTAATGTAATTGTTGTTATGGTTGGATTTACACCTGGTGTTTTTCTATTTGTTTTCTCTGTGTCTAAATCTTTTTTGTTAATGTGTTACTTCTTATTGCCTTCTTTTATGGTAAACAAAACTTTTAGTGCACCATTTAAATTCCTCTGTTAATTTCTTAAACATTTTGAATGGCCTTCTTAGTGGTTGATTGTTCTAGGGATTACAATATTCATCTGAATTGATCGCAACCTACTTCAGATTAATACTCATGTAATTCTGGTTAAACATAGAAACTTTACTACACTATAGCTCCATTTCCTTCTCCCTCCTTATATCTGAACATCTAAAGATGCTATTTATGTATGTACATTTACTATGTTTCTATAGTTCACAATTTATATACAGCATATAAATGTGCTATTACATCCATATATGTTATAAACCCAGCAATACAGTGTTAATTATTGCTTTAAACAATATTTTAAATAAGAGAAAACAAAAAATGTATACACTTATTTTTATTTATTACTTATGAATCCCTTTTCATGGTCTTCATTCCCTCCTTTGGATTTGAATTTCTGTCTGGTATCACTTCTTTTTAGCACGAAGGACTTCTTTTTGTATTAGTGTAAGGCAGGTCTAAGATGAATTCTCTCCACCTCTGTTTATCTGGGAGTCATTTTACTTCATTTTCATTTTTGAAGGTCAGTGTGATGGTTAATTTTATGTGTCAACTTGACTGTGCCCAGATTAAACATTGTTTCTAGGTCCATCTGCGAGGTTGTTTCCGAGGGAAATTAGCAATTGAGTCTGTAGAGTCAGTGAGTAGATTACCCACCCTCGTGTGGATGCTCATCCAATCCCCTGAATGAAACGAAAAGCAGAGGAATGCAGAACTCACCCCTTTTTCTTCCTGCTTGCCTGATGAGCTGGGACATTGGTCTTCTCCTACTCTGGGACAGGGATTTATATCATCAGTTCCCCTGGTGATATAAATCAGGCCTTTGGACTCAGACTGGAATTATATACCATTGGCTTTCCTGGACCTCCAGCTTACATATGGAAGACTGTAGGACTTCTCGGACTCCATAATGGAGTGAGTCAATTTCTCATAATAAATCTCTCTCTATAGATAGACAAATATCTCTCTTTTCCTCCCCATAAACACACACATGCACGCACACATATATCCTCTTATATGGCATTTATAACGTACCATTTCAATGAGTTTCTTTTATATCCAGTACCCCCATGGAATGAGCATGCTCACCGAACTACCAGAACTATCAGAATCTATCAAGACCACTTAAAACGTAAAACAAGTACATGACTTAAAAAAAAAAAAAAAAGATCTTGTGCTTCAAATGGCTATCACAGTAGGTAAGTTCTTCCACCAGACAGACCCATTTGGACCCTTTCAAAAAGGCATCTCTTTATCTTGATATCGCCACCTGAAATGCACGATGGAGAGAACTTCTCTTTGACCAGAGAACAGAAGAGTTTTAGCAAAGTTGGTCTGGCACCAATGTCCAGAAACTAGACTCTCCTCAGACTTACAGATATATTATTAAGAATTTACTTAAAAGAGCTGGGAAATGCCTTCCTTTAGGGAAAAGTTTCCCAAGCCCTGCTTCACACATATTCCCATTTTTTCTTGAATGTTGACCTCAGCAGTGCCATACAACTGTACTTTAAGGTTCAAAACTTCATGTGACCATTTCCAGATATCAGAGCTACATAATGCTAGATTTGACTCGTAGACACCAGCAAAGTACCTGCATTCAAATCATATCGATTTAAACTCAACCTCGAATCTGGCTCTGTGTATTTCATAAACTTGCCTTGCCTGGATATAAATAGAATACGGGGCAGCAGTGAAATTTCCACATTATTTTTCCTCTTTTTGTTCCATTTACAGCACGAAGCATTTTTTTCCCCCTGCAGGCACATGTTTGTAAGTGTTCTGCTCAGCAGGGGACGCTCATACTACCAGAGTGAGTTAATTTTAAATATGCAAGCAGATGCTTTTATGCGTATAGGAAGGGAACTAGCTAATAACCACATCGAGGAGGAGAATTTGGGTAAATAAGTCTGGATTGGCTGCAAGCACAGAAAGCATGAGGGCTCTCACTAGGTAAGGAGAAAATCTCATTATCTCATCAAGTTGTGGGGGAAGGAATTTGGAAGCGTTTTGTTTCCAGGATAAAAAAGTCCCTTAGCTACCCACCCTAGAGTATGGAAGGTCCATTAGCGGCGAGGCTGCTGCTGTACCTGGCTCACCTGAGTGCCACTACTGTGCTTATTATACGAGGCAAAAACTATAGGACTCCCTTTTCCAGCTGCTGATGGCTCCTGGGAGTTGCTCAGGAAGGGATGACAATTTAAAGCAGCTCACATAAATCTAGTTCCAGGCAATCTGACTAGAACACCTCTGAGACACATGTCCTAATCCATCTAGGTTGCTCCATGGGCCCGGATGTAGAAACTTAACCCGATTCCAAGATGGCAGTGATCTGAGTCAGGTGCAGAATCTGGTTCTCTCTGGAGTCTCCTCTGGCTGTGAGCTGACTTGGAATGTGAAAACTCCTCAGGGGTTATGATTTAGTTAAAATTTATGAGTTATGTTTTGCCTCAGTTTTCTTAATTTTCCCATTGTGTTCAAGAATAACTATAATGTGGCATCAAACCCAGTAATATTAGAATGGTAGATTCTTTTCCCAGTGAAAAGAAGCCTCCAGATTTACGAGTACCTTGCTTTAACATAAGTCCATCCAGTGTTGTAACAGCATAGCTGATGTTTTCTTTGAAATATTAAGTCTTTTTCTTAGTTCCTCCTGTACTTCGAGGCGGGTAAAAAAGTATACAAGTTGTTAAACAGTAAAAATTATTTGACTTACTGCCCGATGCATTCCCCCATTCCCTCTGCCGAAGGAAGCAGACCATCTCCAGAAAGGAATTTCATCATTCGAATATGTCTTTTTAACTGTAAATGAATTAGCTCTTTTATAAGAATTTGGATCTATAGATCTGGAAAATATATACAATCACTACTTTGGGAAATTGACTAAAACCCATTAGAAAGTTTAGGAAAGGACCCAAGACATTCTCATACCTGTCTTCTCACTATTTCTTACGCAAAATAAAGCATGGAAGATAAAAGTTTTGAGAAAGATGCTGGATATTTAGGGCAGACAAATGTTTTTAGATGACTTATAATCTCTCCTTTTCTTACAAGCAGCAAAAAGCACCCATGTAAGACGTAAAATGGAGAATAATCTGACAGGTTACCAATCATCTGTCGCTTGATTAGATTATTTGCTATATCAGTTATCAATGCGTGGTCCCTGGACCAGCAGCATCAACATCACCTGGGAACTTGTTAGAAATGCAAATCCTCAGGCCCTACCTCAGACCTACTGCTAGTGTGTTTTCCAACACCAACAAACAAGTCTCCAGTTCTCAGTGGATACCAACTAGGTGTCCTATAAATTTAACTCAATTCTGACACTATCTACTTAGAGATAGTGTCCGATTTCACAGGCTAAGACTCAAAGCCCATAAGACTGCCCTCATTTCAGACACCAGTCACCTATCTAGGTTGTTACCTGTGCTTCTGACCAACTGGCTATAAATCAGGGTTCAACCCCCCCTCCTTGGGTTTCAAAATTTGTTAGATGGGCTCACAAAGCTCAGGGAAACATTTATTATAAAGGACACGGATGAACAGCCAGATGAAGAGGTACCCAGGATGAGGTATGGAGTGGTCCTGAGCCTCTGTGCCCGGGGAGTCGGGGTGCACCATCCTCCCAGCATGGGGTGAGTTCCCCAGACCACGAGCTCATCAGATCTTGTCCAAGAGATTTTATGGAACTTAATCTCCAGCTACTCCCCTCCCTCCCTTCCCAGAGGTGAGTGGGTTCTGAGGCTATGCAGGGAGGGACCTTACTCTGTCACCTCATTAGCATGAATTCTGGTGTGCTTGAAAGGGGCTCCTTATGAATAACAAAAGATGCTACTATCACTTGGGAAATTCCAAGGTTTTGGGGAGCTGTGGGCCAGGAACCAGGGACAAGGACCAAATGTATTTTTTTATTACCCCTTTCTCCCCGCACCCTCCCCGCAATGTATTTCTTATTACACCACACACTGAATCAGAACCCCTGGGGGTGGGGCCCAGCAGTCCCTGTCCTACCAATTTCTCTCGGCGACTGAGATGCACATTGAAGTTCGTGTACCACCGCTCTGTGATATTTTTTGCTAGTTCCGGGGCCTACTATTGTAAATTTGCCACATCTCAGAGAGCAGCGGCAAAGTCAGGTTCAATAAGAAAACCATTTCAAAGAGAGGAAATAACAGAAGAAATAAAGCATCGAAGGCCATTGCCTTGGCTACAGAATCGGCTAATGCATTTTATTTTTAGATCTCATTAGTTCTTTTTTCTTTCTTTCCTTTCAATCCCAATATCTCAGAATTAGTTTTCATTGTCCAAAAAAAAAAAGGGGGCTAATATTCACCTGGAATGCTATAGAAAACCACAAAAGCCAGCATCTGGTATGACTGGCTGGTGTCTGTGCCCTGCAAGGGTTTCAATACATCTCCCCCAAAGGGGCATGGTGGAAAACACGAACACAAAGAGAGACTGCTGTCTTAGAAATTTCACTCACAATTAATGTGAAATGCAAATGAAAGACGCGATATGTATCAGGGCAGGATCCCAGCAGAAAGAATTCATTCCAGATGGTTCAAATGAGGAACCTTAGCGAGGGGACAATTTTTGAGGTGTGGGCAGAGTTCAGGGAACAAATGAAGAGAGGCCAGGGACTCAGACTAGCAACCATGCAAAGCCACTACAGTTTCTTGGCCGGAAGAGACAAAGGGAGCGAACAGTGTCACTAAGGAAGAAGTTTGCCCAGCTGAGAACTGTTTTCATGGAAGGATCCAGTCACTACTGTTAAAGAAGAAAATTCAAGTAAATGTGAAGCTCTAACTGGCTTTACTGGTGATTCTTGAATCAGGTGCATCCCATAGAGCTAGGAGGTTTTTATAGGAAGCAGGGGGATTACTAACAAAAGAAAGGATTATTTTTAGGCCAGGTCATATTTGGGGAGTGGGGGGAGGTAGAGGGGATGGTAGGAGTTTTATCATGTAGATTACCTCACTAGTATTGGTCAAGAAATTCCAGACTAATTGATTTAAAATTCTATTTCTGAGAGAGGCTGAAACTATAATTAGGTTATTAAGTTTTGATTTGGTGATGTGGCTTAGTAAAAGTCACTCTATTTTGGTCTGTTTTTTTTTTTTTTTCTTTTTCTTTTTTAACTTAGAAGCATGGAAGGCAGGAGGAAGAAATACCTTGATTTATCCTTCCTGTCCTCCAATCTCTTGCCTCTCATATGCCAAACTCAATCAGAAGCTGGCGAGGGAGCTCGGTGATGCAATTCTCAGGGGTCTAACTCTCAGGCCATTGGGGCAAAGCAGAGAAGATGAGAATAAATGCGTGGGGGTGAAGCAATAGAGAACAAACAAGAGTAACAGACAAATTAGGACTGGGAGGCTCTGACTCTCATTTAATTCTATTTTATGGGAATTGGTACATTATTTCTCTTATGGTAGATAATGTCAATATTAAACTCCCATTTTTATAAGGATTTCAAATATTGTCTCAATGTCGTACTAACTGTAACAATAGCAGCAACTATGACCCAATTAATAACAGGAATTATCAGAGATTTTTAAAAGTTTTGATCCAGTAATGTCACTGGAACAATTTACGTAGATAAATAGCTTGAAAACGTTGTTTATGTTCAACAAGGACAACTCACATGACATTAGCATATTTTAATTAGCATATTTTAGTAGCATAATTATATTTAAATTATATTTTTGTTATCCTCCTAATAGCTTTACAAGTAGTTTCCAGACACATTTAAAACTCTGCCCAGAGGATTTTATTTGATATAAAACAAGCAAAGAATTTAGCAACATTTATAGAAAGTTTTGTGTAAATATCCAAAATTCTAAAGCACAGTAAGCTCCAGGTTTGGGTTCCATGGTGAATGAATAATCATTGGAGGAGGAGGGATGCAAAGTCGCCTTATTAGAGTCGTCTTGGCCTTATGGACAAGGACCAGGCAGGTTCATAGCACAGGGCAGACCCGGGGCATGCTGCCGCTGGCTTACACGATCTGTGGCAGCCAGCCCCGTGCACCCTCCCAGCCCCATGGACAGAGACTTCACATGATAGTAGGAAATCCCTCCGTCCCCCCTAACCCCATCCTCTTCCTCCCTCCCCTCCATCCCTCCCTTTCTTCATATATTTGGGAAACCACAGAGGCTTACCAGGCATCTGGCTACTTACTTGGACCTGGTTGAGGCCTACCATTTAGGTTTTGCTGTCTGGGATTTGCTGGGGATGGCCCCTGCCCGTATGACTCCCAGCATGTAACTATTTCAAATTCACTCTTTGTTTAAGGCTGATAATACTGGAACTTTTCATCTTGTCTGTACAGTTAGTACTGGCATTGCCGTAGAGGAGACACCTCCCTCCCTCTGGGGCCTTCAGCGCCACTCTAGGCCTTTAAACTAACCCAGGAAGAAGACATTTTGCCTCATCTCCAGGTTGCCCAGGAGTAGAGCTGAGCCAGCTTCGAGCCTCCTCTCCTGAGCCAGCATCCTCCTCCTCCCTGTCTCTTTAAGTGTCCTTTGCAGCTTGCTACGCCTCTCCAAAGTCCTGGTGCCAGAGGTCCCGATTTTTCTCATTTTAATAATATGTACTATTTCTTTTTATTAAAACTTATTGGGGCGACATTAATAGTCCAATAAGTTTCAAGTGTACAATTCAACAGTACGTCACGTATATATTGCATTGTGTGTTTACCACCCAAAGTTAGATTTCCTTCTGTCACCAAATATATGACCTCTTTTACCCCTATCCATCCCCCTCTCCCTCTTCCCTGTGGTAACCACTAATCCGCTATCCGTGTCCATGAATCTTTGTCATTTTTTTGTTGCTTTTAGTTTTATATCCCACATATGAGTGAAATCATGTGGTTTTCAACTTTTTCTGTCTTATGCATCTTAGCATGATTATCTCCAGATCCATCCATGTTGTTGCAAATTGCAGGATTCCATCTTTTCTTATGGCCGAGGAATATTCCATTGTATAGATGTACCACAGCTTCTTTATCTAGTCACATATCATAGGACACCTCGGTTGTTTCCATGTCTTGGCAGCCGTAAATAATGCTGCAGTGAACATCGAGGTGCATATATCCTTATGAATAAATGTTTTTAAAATCTCGGGGGTAGATACCCAGAAGAGGGATTGCTGGGTCATATGGTAATTCAGTTCTTAGTTTTTTTGAGGAATCTCCATACTGTTTTCCATAGTGGCTGTACCAGTTTACATTCCCACCAGCAGTGACTGAGGGTTCCTTTTTCCCCACAACTTCTCCAACACTATTTCTTTGATTATTATGATCCTTTTACCTTCTCCTGTGTGTGTTCTGTGCCACTGAGTTGCCGACTCTCTGAATGAGTGATGTCCACCATGTCCCGTCCTCAGCCATCCTGCTCGGCTCCTGTAGACTCAAGCCTAGGGTTCCTTTATGGAATCGGTCCGCCTCATATTTAGTCTTCCTCTTTTCCTGCTGTCTTGTATTTTTTCCAGCATTATTGCCTTTTCCAAAGAACCCTGCCCTCTCACGATGTGCCCGAAGTAGGACAGCTTGTGTTGCCATTCTCGCCTCCAGCGAGGCTTCAGGCTTAATTTGCTCTAGGACCCACCCATTTGCCTTTCTGGCGGTCCAGGGTATCCATAGAGCTCTCGTTCAACACCATACTTCAAATGAGTCCATTTTTCCCCCTCTCAGCCTCCTTCACTGTCCAACTTCCACATCTGTACATAGTAATTGGAACTATGAAGATGTGGATAACCTTAGCCTTGGTGTCTGATGACACATCTTTGCTCATCTAACACTCTCCTTTTACGAAAGGAAAAGGGTGGAGCAGAATCCAGCTCTCCCCTCCCTCACCTGCTCAGTTCAGAAGTGATGTAAGCATGTGGCAACCAGCCAAGGTCCCAAATTAACCTAAACCATATTTTTTTCTCCTAATATTTGAAACCTTGGCAAGTTCTGGGCATGATGCCAGATGCTTTTTATCCCAGGCTATGAAGACCATCATCAAGTAAATAAAATTGTGCTTGAAATAGAAAAGTCAGCTCTTTAAATCTTTAGTGACATTTTCTTTATGCCGTTATAATTTACTATCCTTGGGAGCTATGGAGCACTCTGATAATGATGACATATTTATTCAACACTTTTTCATTCGCATTTAACCCACATGTTATACTGTCTTACCAGACGCAGGTAATAGGCAAATTGAAGTTTAAAGAATAAATTACTTTCCGTACAATTGACCAATAGAAGGTCTATATGTGTGTCATTGTGAGCAACCGCCTATCTTCTCTGCAGGGTAGTTTTCCCGTTTGCAAAATGGGAACCACAGTGGGACCCACCCAGCTAGGCTCAGATTAGACCCAAAATGAAGCTTTCACAGAGCGAGCACCCATACATATTAATCCGCATCCTCATTATTATAGTTAGTGTGGAAATCCAGTTTTAACTTACTTTGAGTACAAAGGATCTTTCTGAGTTCAAAATAAAACTTAATCTCATTTAAAAATTTTTCTACCGAGAATAGCTTGGGATTTTTCTGTCATTCGTTTTACTTTTGTGAAAAGGGATAATATAAAGAATGGCACAATTTATTAAAAGTAACTTTCTTTCCTTATTACTGTTTGGTGCAGGCCTAGCATGAAGGTTAAAAGTTACTTTGGGACAATATCCATTCTGCTTATCTAGGTAGAATTCCAAACATACATCGCCATCTGAGAGAATAGGGAGGAGACTCATGGGTTTCAGGTGGAATCAGAGCCACAAACAGGATTTTGTAATGAGGCACAGTTTATTACTCTGACTCTGGTCTTGCCCTCCACCTGTGAAATTGCCTCCTTATAGCAAAATAATGTAAAAGGTGTGAAGTAATTGGAGAACTTTCAGAGCAGAACATGCAGAAACCTGGGGAAGGAGAGATGTTTCTTTGATAGAAATGCGCGTTGTCAATTCTTATGTAGTACTTTATCTAATATCCACTTTATCCTGTAAAATCTAGCATATGATGTTGGAAACATTTAAAATTCTTCCAAGTATTTATTAACAATCAGTAAAAACACAAATGAATATAAAGAGTTCCCCACACATTTCAGTGTTCACTGCAACTTAAATTTTTTTATATCTAATACACATCAGATTCTCGTAAATGCTTTAAAGCCCTTTACAAATAGTTATAGAACAACACAGTAATTACAAAACAGACGCACACGCACACGCTGTGACTGGTCACGAAAGTGTTAATACCGTGGCTTAGAATGTTCTTGATCTTTTTACTTCAACAGGGAGATTTGTGTCATAAAGGCCTGGAGTGTTTCTCACCTAAATGCTCATCTTCTCAGATCGAAAACCTTGGCATTCACCCAATTTCACTTGCCAGAGTAGGATTCTTAATCACTTTAGACATTTTTGTTTGTTTGTTTTCTGTTTTAAAGCCGAAACAAGGATTACCAGTGCATCTATATTTTTATTGTAAGTAATATATTCAGTTACAGAGTAATTGAAGGTTTGTTCTCCCTAAGCCTTTCAGAGATAAACAGATTTGTCTAAATCTAATAATCCAGGTCAGGGGAATTATAATTTAGAATGATCCTGGTTAAAGAAATACCAAGTATCAGTTGCCGGTGTGATTGTTCTGGTGTCTCTTACGTAGGGCTCTTTTTATCCCCCTTTTTTCTTAATCTTTCTTTCCCTCAAATCAAGCTCACTAAGAATATAATTCCTAAAATTATATATATGTGTGCACCCACACACACACACACACATATATATATATATATATATATAAATTCCTGACCTTGCGAGCGATTAGAATACAAAGGTGTTTGGTGTGCTGTCAAATAACTTCCTCACTTCTACAGGCAGAACTGCCGCCTTATCATATTACCTCCTCGTTCCTGGGAAGGACGGTCCCTCTCTGGGTTTGGACTTCCATGTCCCTGTCATGCAGTGGCCTGTATGAAGCAGAGAGAACTATTATCAAGGATTCAAGCGAACCAGGTGTGCTTTTCAGGAGCTACGGGAACCACCAGAAACCAGCATTGCAGGCAGGGTCTGGATGGACACTGGCACAGGGTGCATCCCTGTGGCAGGTGGACCCAAACAGAGCTTTTGACAGCTGACGTGAGTGCGTGATGAGCTCCTCACCCACATGGCCAGCTGCCGCAGCATCGGGCCTGTGCTCGGATGTGCAGACGGATCTGGGGTTGTTTAGAGGAGCAGAAGAAGGCCCTTCTCTCGTGAGAGGGTTCCAGAGTGCTTAAACCCTTGCCATTGGTCACGAAAGAGCAGTGCACTTTAAAGGGCAAAGAGCTCATGCAAACGTTTTTGGCTGTTGATGCAGACTTTAAGAGCCTTTACTTTTGGGGAGAGAGACAGACAGAGAGAGAGAGAGACAGAGAGACAGAGACAGAGAGAGAGAGACAGAGAGAGAGACAGAGACGAGACAGAGACAGAGACTGCTGGCATGAACGTTTCCAGGACAAAGTGGAAAACCAGGTAAGGAGCGCCGACTTTGAGGAAAATACACAACATAGAGGAGAAAGACCAGAATTACCAAGAAAAAAAAAAATAAGTCCGCAGAAGAAACAACAGTGAACAGTCTAGAACTGGAAAGAAAAAAAAAATCTAGCATCTTCACAGAGATTTAAGGGCTATAAAACAAAACAAAACAAAAACAAAATGGGGAAAAAAATCAACTGTATAAAACCTGGAAAATGCGGTCGGGGAATTCTAAACCAAAGTAAAACAAAAAATGAGCGAGTTGGAACGTGGGAGAGGAAAACCAGTAAAAGGCGTCAAGATGAGCTAGGGAGGCTCAGCTTTGATGGACAATAGTCTAGATAGAGCAGAGAAGATGGAAGGAAGGAGATCCTTAAAAACCACCAAACAAACACAACGGGAAACTTCCCGGGACAAAAGGATAGCGAGCTGCTTATTGGAAGGCTCACCAAGTGCCCATGGGCTCACGACACAAAAGCACCCAGTCCTGACTGGTCTCGAGTCACTATCTAAACTGGCACAGCCCCCACTGTGTCCTCCCTCCCCAGACCCCATGGCCTCTCTGGGTTTTCAAAATAATCTTCCAGCACACACAAAAATCTAACAGTAAGAAAATACTTTAAAAGGGTATCTCTATTACTAAGTGCCTTGAAATGATGTGCAGAGGATTGAAATGCAGGTGCAGTTTTTCTGAGTTAGCCGCAATTGGAAAGCACCATGGGGAAACCACTCACGGACCAACGGACCAATGACTGGAACAAAGGCTCCAGAACAACACGGTGCTGCAATAAAGCCTGCGACTATTTTTAAGGTTTTATACCAGCAGGTAAACTCTTCTACCTCTTACAAGTCTGTTCTCAGAAGGAGCTTTAACTGAAACTTATCACCCTCGCTTAACACTGCCCAGCAGTTACGACATTCTGACATTTCCAGTTTATTGCTTATTTCTTTGTGTGTCATGCATTCCACAAAAGCGGGAATTTTGCGTGCCACCCATCTCTCTATCCCCATCGCCTAAAACCACGCCTGGCACATTGTAGGTGCACTGTTAATGTTGAACGAATGGATGAAACTTCCCGCCATGCAGTTTTCCTTGTGCTTCAGAGACTCTTCAGTGCAGCCTGTTGAAGTTGGCGTTGATAAGCTTCTCCATGACGCTGATCCTCGGCCCAGATCCCAGGACCTTAAAGAGAGCCGCTTTCAAAGGATGTCCTTCCTCTTGGTGTCACCCTCATTAGCATAGGTATAAAAAGAAAACATGGGCAGAGGCAAAATTTGCTGTGACAAAACATGAATGTTCGTCAGTGGAGAATGGGGAAGTGTTGGGATTTGAGGGGATCGAAAAATGGGACTGCTATCTTTCCCTCTTGAGAAGGACTTTATTTTTCCCTTCCTCCTTCCCTTCCTTCCTTGGAAAAGTCATAATTCAAAGATGAAATTGAGCTTCAGTGAGGCCACAGGTGGGCTTTCCGCTTCTTCCCTTCGGTCTTCCGGAGTGGCCCACCTAGGACTTCAGCATCCCACCTGCAAGAGCAGAGGCCCCTGCTGGGTTCCCTGCTGAAGCTGGCCAGCTGAATGCCACCCCGACCTACCCAACTCCGGAAGGGGCGGGGCTGCCTGTGCCCAGGTGCTTGTCCTCGTCTCATCAGTCAGTGAAATCATTCCTACGGAGAGGATGGACTCAGTCATACCGTTAACCCCTGGGAGCGGGAACTCCCTCAGGAAACATGAGGGAGAGGAACAAGGTTTCCCACCAGGTAAATTGTGTGTGGGACGTCCAGTGTTACAGCATGCATCCACTTACAAAAACAGAGTCAGATCTGCACGTACTGGCTCAAGAAATGCTCCAAAGGATATTAAAAGTAGAAGAAAAATTGCAACACTATGTATAGCCTTATTTTTGTAAAAATAATAGTTTTAATGCTAGCACATGAGTAAGGTGAAAAAGAGGGCTGTGCATCAAATTTAGTGATGGGTAGCTTTGGGGGAGAATTATAGGGGATGTTTATTGTTATGTTATAGTGATGAATCTGAGTTTTGTGTCATAGGCATTTCTTCTAGAATCAGAAAATAAATGAGTAGAAAAAAAGAATTAAATGTAAATATAGGCCAGCCTGCCTGCCTTCCTTCCTTCCTTCCTTCCTTCCTTCCTTCCTTCCTTCCTTCCTTCCTTCTTAAAATTGCCTTAAAGAGCAAGAATAAGAGACAGACCAAATGGGCATCTCAGGATGATGGGCCAGCCGATGGCCTTGCCGCTGGGCACTGGCATCCAGGGCAGGGCTCGGGGGTCCCGGCCTCTGCGTGCTGTTTCCTTGCTGGGCCTCCTAATGCCCAGTTCCCATCCCATCCTGCTACACTGGGATAGGAAGCCACGGTCTGGGGCCTGGACATTATTGCCTGTGAGGGGACCGAGGAACAAGCATGGGCTTTGGCAGGAGTGGGCCAAGGCCCACATGTTAGTGCTGCTGTGGCTTCAGTGTCTGAGTTTGGGCCAATTTCTTAATCACTGTGCTTGGTCAAAACTCATCAAATTGCGCAGTTAAAATAGGTGCCTTTTATTACATGTAAATTGTTTCAGTAAAGTTGATTTTATTTTAAAAAATTAAAAGGAAGTCAAATCACATTGCCCCTCCCCTCAGAACCTTGCCAGGCTCTTCCTTTCACTCAGAATAAAAGCCTTCCTCTGGCCCGTCACATCTGCACCTTCCCCTGTTACCATCTGACCCCATGACCCCCTTAGTCATCCCCGCTCACTCCGCAGTGGCCCCCTCAGTGTGCCCCAGACAAGCCAGTGTGCTCACGTTGCCACCTCAGAGCCTTTGCACTGGCTGTTTCTTCTGCCCTGATAGCCACATACACCTGCTTCTCCTTTGGTCTATGCTCAAACTTCATTTCAGTAAGATGCATCCTGACAATCCTATTTGAAATTGTACACTTTTCCATTCTAAGCATCTTTTATTCATTCTCATCAATGTGCTTATTCTTCCTTATATGCTGGTGGGATTATAAATTGGTATAGCCACTTGGAGGGACAATTTGGTGTTGTATTTTGAAATATAATTTGGCCTTGACCTACAGCTCAGTAATTATACTCTATCCTAGAGAAACAAACACCTGTGTCTGTACATGAGGAGGCATGTATTCAGTTATTCATTGCAATAGAGTCTAAAATGGTGAAAAATGGAAATAATCTAAAAGTCCATCAGCGAGAGATTGAACACCTATATCAAGGTGTATTTATACTACGAATTACTGTTTAGCATTTAAACAGAATTAAGTATATGTACTAACATGGGTGGATCGCTAAGAAATACTATTGAGTGGAGGAAATTAAAATTTTTATCAAAAAAATCAAAGAAGAATGGGTGTGACTATAAGGAGCAGCACCAGGGAAGTTTCTGGTGATGGAATCGTTTTGTGTCTTGATTCTGGTTGTGATTAGAAAATCTACACATATGATATAGTTACATGAACTATACAGACATACACATACAACCAAGTACATGTAAAACTGGTGGACGCGGGGTCAGTTCTGTGGATTTGACCACTGTCAGTGTCCTGGTCTTGATAGTGCACTCTAGTTACGTAAGATGTTACCACTTGAGGCGGCTGGGTGAAGGGTATGTAAGGTCTCTTGTACTGTTTGTGCAACTTCCTTTGAATCTATAATTATTTCAAAATAAAAAGTTAAAAGGAAATGTTGAAGCATTGGAAGACTCGGCTTGATGATAGCTGTTCTCCCTAAACTGGCTATTGAATGCAATCTCAAAACCTTTTTAAAAAGTAACTTGACGAACTGGTTTCAAAATTTATATGAAAATGCAAAGAACCAAAAATCACACACACACACAAATTCTCGAAGGAGAACAAAGGAGGAGAACTTGCTCTACCGGATATGAAGATTTGTTATAAAACTATGATGATAAGAAAGTATGGTATTGCCCCAAGAGTAAGGAAATTGACCAGTGGAACAAAAAAGGGCATCTGGGGGTGGGGGTGGGGAACCACGGAGTAAGAACGCTTGATTAATGACTAAGCACTGTAAAATAGAGGAAAAGGATGGACTTTTCAATAAGAGGTGCTTAGAAATCTGAGTATTTGTGTATAAAAAAATAAAATGAGATTCCCTACCTCACACCTAATATAAGACCCAATGGAAACCATCATAAGTGCTTCAGTGAGCAATTATGAACATCCTGAAAGCCAACGAAAAAAAAAAAATAGATTCAGAAAAAGTATATAAAGAAGAATTAAATGGCAATTTTACGACAGAAAAATACAGTAACCTAAATTTAAAAACTGAATGGATGGGCTTAATAGCAGAATGGAGACAAACAGAGGAAAAAATCAGTGAAACTGAAACAGAATCCTATCAAATGTTTAAAGAAGAATTAAGACTAATTACACACAACCTCTTCCAGAAAATAGAAGAGAAGGAAATACTTCTCAGCTCAAATTATAAGGATAGTATTACTCTGATCTCAAAATCTAATAGTGCGCTCACATACACACACACACAGAGAAAACTATAAACTAGTATCCCTCATGAATAGAGGTGCAAAATTTTCAACAAAATATTAGCAAATAAAATTCAATAGTATATAAAAAAATGATATGCCATGATCAGGTGGGGTTTATTCCAAGGACGCAAGGCTGGCTTAGTAATTGAAAATCAATGTAACTCACCATATTAATAGACTAAAGAAGAAAATTCACATAATTATGTCACTCAATGCAGAAACAATTATTTGACAAAATTCAACACGCACCCATGGTAAACACTCCCATAAAACTAGAAATAGAGGGAAACGTTCTTGACTTGAGAAAGGTCTTATACCAAAAACCTACAGATGACATCATACTTAATGGTGAAAGACCGAATGCTTTCCCACTAAGGCAAGGAAGCCTAATCTCACCGCTATCCCTCAACATAGCCCCAGAAGTCCTCACCAGTGCAGTGAAGCCAGACAGGAAATAAAAGGGATATGGATTGGAAAGGAAGAAATAAAACGGTTCCTATTTGCAGATGATGTAATTACATAAAAGAATCCCAAGGAGCCTACAGAAAAACCCTCCTACAACTAACATGTGAGTTCAGTAAGGTTGCAAGATACAATATAGACATAAAAAAATAAATCGTATTTCTACATTCCAGCAATGGCCACATGGAAGCCAAAATGTAGGATGCAATGCCACTTACAATCCCTAAAAAGGGGAATACATATAAATCTACCAAAATATAATGTTTTTATATAACACAACATTAATATATGTGCTAAAAGTTACTAAACACCAATGAAAGAAATCAAATCTAAATAAATGGAGAGGCGTACCATATTTACGAAGTAAAAATACTCAACATAGAAATGATGTCAATTCTCCTCAAGTTGATATACGGGTCTAGTGCAATTCCTATCAAAATCCCAGAAATATATGTTTTTAAGATGGACAAAATTATTCCAAAATTTATATGGAAAGTCAAAGGAACCAGAATAGCTAAAAGAATTTTTAAAGAGAAGAATGAAGTGAGAGGAATGAATATGCTTCATTTTAAGACTCGTTGGGGAAGGCAGTCTTGTGCATACAGTCTTTGGAACCCCACTCTGCCACACAAGAAGGGGCCATGGGCTTGGAACACTTGTGTAACATGAGATAAAGACCCCACACAGCCTGTGCTTGGTGTCTTTCTAGGTAAATGAGACATTATTCTATCTAGCGCTGGACTGTGTTGTATTCTTCTTGGCGCCTCCGATACCAAGATGCCATGGACAGAAATATCGGACTTCTCTTCCTGGTGGCTGGTGTTATGATGATTTTTCCTATCCTCCATATAGTTGGATTCCTCCCCTGGGAGGAATGGTGCAAAGTGTCCAGCTCCCCTGGGAATAGTGAATAGTGCAAAGTGTCCAGCTCCCTTGAGATTGATAATCAGCACATGGTAATCTGCTCGACACATATAGCTACAGTAACCCACACTGTGTTACTGGCAGAGATAGAGACATAGGTGAATGAGACAGAATAAAGAACCATAGGGGTATAGACAACAGATTTATGACAAAGGGAAAAAAAGCAATTCAGTGGAGGAAGAAGAGTCTTTTTAATAAATAATACAAAAGCACTTGGTTATTCATAGGCAAAAAATAAACCCTGACCTAAATCTCACAACTTACATGAAACTCAAAATGGACTGTAGGTTTAACTGTAAAATTTAAAACTACAAACTTTTTAGGAAAAAAAACAAAAACAAAAAGGAAATAACAAGAAAAAATAGACAAATTGGACTTCATGAAAATTTTAAAAGTTTGTGCATCAAAAGACGCTATCAGCAGATTAAAAAAACAACCCACAGAATGGGAGAAAATATTTGCAAATCATATATCTGATAAGGAATTACTATCCATAATGTAGAGAGAACTGAAACTCAACAACAACAAATAGTTCAAAAATGGGCAGAGGACTTGAATAAGCTTTCACCAAAGAAGATGTACAAATGGCCAATAAGCACATGAATAGATGCTCAAAATCACTAATCAGGGAAATCCAAATCAAAACTATAATGTAAGGTCATAAAATATTTAAAAATCAGTTGCATTCCTATGCCTACACCCAAATAATGTAAGAAAAATAATGAGAAGGTGTTCAAAAATGGGCAGAGGACTTGAATAAACTTTCACCAAAGAAGAAGTACAAATGGCCAATAAGCACATGAATAGATGCTCAAAATCACTAATCAGGGAAATGCAAATCAAAACTATAATGTAAGGTCATAAAATATTTAAAAATCAGTTGCATTCCTATGCCTACACCCAAATAATGTTAGAAAAATAATGAGAAGGTCCAATTGCCAATGCAATAAAAATATTTCTCAAATACCTAGAGATAAGTCTTTAAATTGAAGTGCTGGACTCAAATGAAAATTATAACATTTAATTGAGGGAATATAAAAGATCTGAACTAATGTAGAGACCCACAATATTCTAGATGGAAAGATTTAATTTTATAAAGATACAGACTCTCCCCAAGTAAATCTTTTCCCCTCAATCTGAGATTTTAAAAAACTGAACAAAATTATTTTAAAGTTTGTCTGAAAAAAAGTGGGAAAATAGCCAATTCTGTTTTGAAAAAAAGTAATAATGTTGCATTAGTATGTTTAGTAAGAAAAATTTCAAAATATATTAACTTGTTTAGTGGCAGATTGCAAATAGAAATTGCATTTGCAATGTGACAGATTATAATCTCTGTTTAAAAATGTGCATAAAAAGAGGCTTGGAGTAGCTATAGCAAAATATTATAAGTCGTTGTCCCTGGGTGGTGGAATAACAGGTAATTCTTTTCAGTTCATCTGCCTTTCATAAATTCGCTGCAATAAGTATGTATGGATATTGTACAAAGGAAAAAGCAGTGTTTATTTTATGAAAACAGATCACATCTTTACCATCTTTTCTGGAACTCTTCCCTTACTCTTAACCCCATCCTCCCTGATTGGGGTTAGGTAGCTATGCTTCGTTATTTTTCTTATTGCAGGTATAATATATCCAATTTTTTTTTTGGCTCTTCTAGCCTTGTGAACTTTCTGTAAACAAGACCATGTCTTTAATCTCTGCATTTCTAATAAAAGTCCTCAATAAGTCTTTGTTGACTGGATGAGTAAATAATAAATACTGTATACAAATAAGAAATTTTGCAACTCCTTCTATAACCACTAGAGGATAGTACATCCTCACCAACATAATCTTGAAACCACCTGAGGGAATTAAATTTAAACCATTTCTAACAGTGAGATGTCTATTCTATGATTAGACACTTCCAAGGTATCCCTCCTTATCCAAACCCATTGCATTTAATATCTGCTCCATTCAGTCTGGCACTGATCAATAGCATTTTTATTGGTTATCAGACTGTATCCTGTACCAGTGTCTTGCCTCCATGTCGAGAGTAAGCTCACGTTTAAGCTCATTCCTCAATCCTTAGCTCAGTTCTTAATCAGTAAAAGTGTACGAAAATATTTCATTAAAAGGTGAACATTCTCCCATGAATCAGGTGCCACTCTAAGAAAATCTAATCTGCAAAATTCCAAACATACAGAACAGAAAAATTATGTGGTGATTTTAAGGACATTCACAGATTTATAGAAGGTTTCGACCCAGGGTTACAATTGAAAGCCTCTCCTGCTACGCTGACAATATGATCTTGTTTTTAGAATTAAGGCGGTAGCCGCTTTCACAAGGGACAATTATGACTTAAGCAGTGACAGGCTTTTGCTGATGAGATTTGAGGGGCAGGCGAGCCCATTCAAGGAAGTCCACCAGAGGGAGGCGTGACTGGAATGTGTTTGATGTTTAAAAAAACGGGAGGGGGCGGGTGATCTACTTAGTTGCAGAGCTGCTGTATTATAGGGGCGGCGATATGCACAGAATAGAAAGAAAGGCAGGAATGGCACGAGCTTCTCAGTCAGTCTCCAGCAGTGCGTATGGAGGCAGGGTGGCTGCTAGAGCTCAAATCCAGCTCCCCTACTTGCTAATTTGTGTGACCTTGAATCCGTTACTCAGCCTCTTGGTGCCTCTGTTGCTCCATATGCAAGATGGGGATGAACCGAAGAACCTTCTGCATGGGATTCTTATGAGGATTAAATGAGATACTATATGAAAAGTGCTTGGAATAGCATCTGGTACACAGTAAGTGCGTAAAATATTCACTATTACTCATAAGCTCATTCAACAAATTACACAGAAAAACTCCAACAGATTGTGTCTGGCACAGAGTAATCACTCTCTAAATGTAGGCTTCTTCTTATTATGTGAGAGAACAGCCCCAGACAGTCCGTAAGCTTTTTTTTTTTAGTTCTGTTTATTTGTTTTATCTCCATGGAAGGCATGTTCCCATCACACGTGTGGTCTGCTCTGTAGCTTGATAACACCAGCTGTAGTGATTACTCTGGTTCCTCTGTTGTGATTTATTTGAATCATGTCACTTCTGACAGCAAGTTAGCATTCTACGTAAACGTTTTGTTAAGGAGAACATATACTGGCCAGCTGGTACTAATGTGACGAATATGCCACACTTTATTCCTTTAAGATACAAATAAGGTCACATTTCCTTTCATGTTCGATTTGGACAGGCTCCAAGCTCCTTCCTGAACAAATTAATAGAAATTAAGATTTTCCAGGGGTCTCGCCTCATAAATATTCTAAGGAAACAGGGTTCATTCGGTTCAATCAACAAGTATTTATTAAACATTTGCTATATGCCGGGCACTATTCAAGGCATTGTAGTTAAAGCAGTGAATGAAGTACTGCCCCCCAAATCCTTACACTCATAGGGCTTAGATTGTAGTGGGGGAGACAAATCATAATTAAGTAATGAGTTAAATAATATCATAACTGGAGAGTGATCAGCACTAAGGAGAAAATGAGCGAGAGGGATTTGTGGGGAGGTAAAGGTAGAGATGATGCAATTTTACTGATTTTTTTTAGCAGCTTATTCTCTGTGGGTCTGCTTCTGTTTTGTTTATTCAGTTTTTCGTTTATCGTTTTTTTAGATTCCACATATGAGTGAAATCATACGGTACTTGTCTTTCTCTGTTTGACTTATTTCATTTAGCTAATACCCTCCAGGTCCATCCATGTTGTCGCAAGTGGCAAGATTTCATCCTTTTTTGTTGCTGCATAATATTCCATTGTATATATACACCACATCTTCATTCACCTATTGATGGACATCTAGGTTGCTTTCATAGCTTGGCTATTACTGGTAATGCTGCAATGAACACGGTGAACACAGCTTTTCGAATTAGTGATTTTGTTTTCTTTGGATAAATACACAAGTGGAATTGATGGAACATATGACTGCTCTATTTTTAATTTTTATTTTCTGTAGTGGCTGGAGGTGATAGAATTTTAGATAGAAAAGCCAGGGACATCTGGACCTGAAGGAGAGAAGGTAGCATCGGTTGGTCAAAGGGCCAGTTAACCCTGTGACTCATCTGCTATGACTTAGGGATTCAAATGTTCCCCAGTCCTGTTGACTCCCCACAGCTGCTCACCCCAGGTCAACTCTCCTGCCGAACTCAGGCATCAGGGGTACACCACCACTGCCCGGACTACCTCTTTCTCGTGCAAGTACGTTCTCTTAACCCTGGGAGTCCACGAGCCGTGCATCGCCTGCTACTATTGCCTCTGACAAAGATGATGGAAGCCAGTGGCCTCTCTGGCCTCTCCAGACCTCTGAGTTGGGTCCACAATCGGAATATCCCTCCTTGTCTTGTTTACAAACACAGAATTAGCTGCCTCCTAAGATAACAGACAGACAGGTCTTCATGGCTGAAACAGACAATCTCCAAACTGGTCTAATTCCTAAGGTATGGGGTATTCTACCAGCCACAGAACCATCTTACAAAAGGATTCTGATCCAGAGGTCAGCCAGCTTTTTTTCTGTAAAGGGCTAGTTAGAACATATTTTAGGCTGCCAGCCTCACAGTTTTCTGTCCCATATTCCTTTTTGTTTTTACAAAAAGTTTTTTTAAAAGTTTCTTGCTCGTGGGCTGAAACAGGCCCCAGGTCTCAGTTTGGTGACTCCTGTTCCAATCCATTTGTCAGTTACTACGTTAGAATTAGTAAACTGTTCTCGTGGTTTATAAATCAATCTTTTGTTGGTTAATTTTTGTTGGCTTATTTAGTATTAGTAGGATCCATGTGCTGTATCAGATAATGTAGCATTTGTGAGACCTGATACATAGTAGGCTGCAATTTGCTGCAGGGTGAAAAATACATATTATTTGAGTTAGTAGGATACATGTGCTGTATCAGATAATGTATCATTTGTGAGACCTGATACATAGTAGGCATTCAATTTGCTGCAGGGTGAAAAATACATATTATTTGAACAGCAGGCACCATAGTTCCTTTTCAGGAAGGAATTGTCTTCCTTGAGAAGACCTCGATAGACCACCATGGACGTGGAGGCTGGCTGTCCAGGCGCATGGCTGGCAGGGGGATGGTGATGCAGAGAGAGACGCTGCTCTGTAGGAGACATTAATGAGCAAATGAACGTTGGGAAAAAGAGTAGATGGGAGGAGGAGTGGGAGGTGAGAATGAAAATCGGACGTGTGATGTGACTGAAGCCATTAAGTATGAGCAGAGACACAGTCCTGTGGCAGGACTGTCTAATATTCCATTTTAAGTTATTTGTCTTGCTGTAACATAAACTCCTTCCAGATCCCAAGCCTCCAGTTTATGGCTTTCTCTTTTTTTCTTCACAAGCAAGTATGTGGCTAATTTCAATGCAGCAGCGTTTATGGGAAGATAGGGAGCAGATCAGAGAAGTCAAGGAAATGTTGACGAGCTAGGCTGGGAGAACAGCGCTGGTGGGCTAGCTAGCCTGTCACTCCTGAGGTCAGTGGCAGCGGTTCACTCCGGATGCCAAACTTCGATTGGCCTGGCTTGGCCATGTGACCACTCTGTGGCTTAGGGCTGGGTAGGACACCAGAACAGCTCCACTGCATCCATTCCCATTAAGGGATGGGTAGCTCCGCATAGCAGACCGGGGTGCTGTGACCAAGACAAGGGGGGCTGTTGGACAGGCAAAACGACAGATGTCCACTGCCTCAGCTGCACATTAGCAGCTCCTGTGAGAGCTGTTTGGGGAATGATTTACCTGCCAAAAGGGGTTCTAAGTCAGAGGTCTCCAGACCAGCAGCATCAGCATCAACCTGGGAGCTTGTTTCAAATGCCAGTTCTAAGCCCCTATACCCACCTCGGGTGCAGGCTCAGCTTTGAGACCACCATTCTATGGGATTTTCCCAAAGTCATAGATAGTTGTGAAAAAGCCAAGAGAAGATTCCTAATCCAGGTATCTTTACGTCTCATTCGAATCTCTCTACTGAAATGTGGCCATTTCCTTCCTTTATGCACCACGCAGTAACACTTCATTCCAATTAACCCAGAACTTGTGCCCCAGAGTAGTCGATTCCTACACTCTGCCCCTAGCATGATGCCACCATTGCAGAGTTTTTCCTATTTCCACAGAGTTAACTCTGGTATTGGCACTAGTCTTTCCCCAGTTATTTTGTCTGAGGGCATTAGCCAGTGTCCAGTTTCTTCCTCAACTGCCCTCTTGCCAGTAACTTCGATTCTCCCGTCCCTACTGGTACCAGTTCTAGGATGCTTCTTCAATCCCAGTGCTTCGAGGTCATTCAGAGAAGAACCCAGGGACCTCAATTTTCTGGCCTCATGACGCTGGAAGAGGCAATGCACCACCTCGAGCTTAGTCCAAAGGAGCACACGTTGACCTCTGCTTCTGTAGATTGAGTCACTCCACCCACTGCAACATTTTCTCAATTTCCTCCTAGTTTATTCCCTTCTTAGCACCATAACAACTCGACCCCCATAAGAAGCTTTGAAGATGTTATAGGAGATGCAGAAGGAGTAAGCCTTCCGATGGGACCTCCAAGACCAATGCAGATACTTGTCCTCAAAGAGATCCACAGTCATCTTGTTCTTCTCCTCGGATTCATTCCCCTTGTGACGTACAGCACTTTCCCGTGATCACCTAAACATATCCAGCTAGGTCAGTCGGGGCCCTCCTAATATCTTGGTGCTCCTCATGAGATATCCCACAATATCAATAATGGAGCCAAATACCGAAATCATATAAATCACAGGGGAACAGTGAGGGCTCACTATTACTATGGAAGATACTATTCTCAGGAAAAGGGATTATGAGCTGTCATCAAGCAGCTATGTTAAGGAAATCAAGAAATCTAGGCTGTTAGAGAAATACCAGCCCAAGTGGTTTAAACGTCGAGCTGTCCAGTCCCCAGGCTGAATGCCCAGTATCATGTCCTTGCATGTGGCCAGTGTCCTGTTTCAGGACTACTTCAGCATGTTTGTCCTCCCTCCACCCCACACGCGCAAGGGACAGCCCTGACACTCTGATCCTTGCAGGCATTTTTAAATAAAATTTTAAAACAAAATTGAGGTCATCTAGTATATATAGCATATAATGTTTTTTTTTCCCTTCACAATTTATAACATTTTCATGTCATTGTATATTTTTCTGTGTTAGCAATTTATCGTCCATGTACGGTTTCACGGTAAATAAATAAATGCCATAATATAAGTAAGCAGTTCTCCACTTGAGAGGCATTGATGTTCTTGATTTTGTGGCCTTTGTGGTGCATTCTACCATTTATTAATACAAAATAATTATATTTGTTCCATTTAATGTGCTGGTCCTAATCTGATCTGTATGATTTTAATATTAGCACATGTGGGTGGGTGCCCTTTCGTTGCATTTGTCTCTGATAATTTTGCCCATCCCATCACTTTTCTAACTTCTCTATCATTTTCATTTTGTGTTTTATAAACACATGAACACACACACATCTGTAAACAGCTTAGGGCTAAAATTCTTTCACTTAATCTGAGATTCTTTTATCTTTTAATAATGATTTTAAAGCCATTCATGACAAAAGTTATACCTAGTCTTTGTTTTGTCAAATTTTTTTTTATGGTATCTAATTTTAATGCTTCCTGGTTGTTTTCTTCTTTTCTTACTATAGTAATCAAGTTTACTTTTTCTTTTTCCATTCATGATTTGGAAATTACACACCTTTTTGTTTTCTACTCGGCTTTCTACTTAATTTAAAATGAATAGCTATATTTAAAATATACCCCTTTATTTCATTAATTAAAAAAATTATACAAGTAAAGCGTAAATTCGTATTTTAAAAGTTTAAGACCGAAGTATGTAAAATGAAGAGTGAGTTTCCCAGCTTTGTTGTCTTCCCCACAGAGACCCTCTGCCCTAACTTTGATGTGTATTTATCCAGACCTTTTCCTAGGTTTGTGTGTGTACGTGTATATAGATTTGTAGATTTAAAAAAATCACAAATCAGATCAATATACATTAATTACTACTTGCTTTTTTTCACTTAATGTGTTTCTTTGTAAATAAATACAGTACTATCTCAGTCCTTACACATGTCACTTGTCATAGCAGTCTATGATTTGGATTGAACCAAACCTCTGCTCACAGATGTTTAAATTGGTTCCGATTTTTCACTCTTACGATGTTCTAATAAAAAAAATTTTTTTATACATCTTTGTGCACCTGCGCAAGTATTGCTCTCGTAGATAGTATCATTATCAACTCTCCAAAACTCAGTGGGAGTCCTTACAGCCTCACATCCTTACTAACGCTGGGTTTTAACAATCTTACACATTTTGCCTGTCTGATGGCAAAAAATGATAGTATGGTATTGCTTTAATTCATAGCTCACAGAATGACAGAGAGTCTGTGAATTTTTTCATGTTTATTGATCATTCAGTTCTTTCCGTGAATTCCCTGTACTTTACCCTGTACTTCATGTACTTTGCCTATTTGTTACATTATTTATCTTTTTTCTTATTAATTTGTAGGTATTCTTTGTATTATGAGTCTTAATCCTTGGTCTGTATATATATATATATACAGTTCAATGTATATAAAGTTCAATGTATATAAACTTTATGTATATAAAGTTCAATATATATATACACACACATATATATGTATATATATATGCGAAAATATATATTCAACAAGTCTGTGGCTTGATTTTTAAATTTGTTTAGAGTGACATTTGTCCTACAAAAGTTTAATATTTTGTAGTAGTCATCTTTTCCTACTGAGTTTCTGGGTCTCATGTCTTTCTTCCTTACTGCACCATTATAAAGATAGTCTATACTTTTTTTCACTGTTATTTTTTAATTCACGTTTTAATATTCACACACAGTAAAATTCTCTCCTTGTAGTGTACTCCTCTATGAGTTTCAGCAAATTCGTACAGCCATATAACCACCACCACAAAGAAGATACGGAACAGTTCTATAAACCTCCAAATTCATTCATGCCCTTCTTCCCACACCCAACCCGTGGCAACCACTGATGTTTGCAAGGATTTCTCATATAAACGGATCCATAGAGTATGTAGTCTTTTATCTGACTTCTTTCACTTAGCAAAATACATATCATGGGATTCATCCACGTTCTTCTTATTGCCGAATAGGATTCCAGTGTATGCAGGTACTATAGGTTGTTGATCATTCACCGACCAAAGGGCATTTATTTGGGTTGTTTCTGGTATTTGGTTATTATGAATAAAACCATTATGAACATTCACATAAAGATGAACATAATTTTTCCTCTCTCTTGGCTAAATACCCAGGAGAGGGATTGCTGAATCATATGGTGTGTGTATGTGTTTAACTTTATAAGCTATCAAACTGTCTTTCAAAGTGACTGTACTATTTTGCTTTCCCACTTGCAATGTATGAGAGTTCCCAGCTGCTCTGCACTTAGCATTGTCAGGTTTTTAAAAAACATTCTAATAAGTGTATAGAGGTACTGCATTGTAGTTTTAATTTGCATTTCCCTAACAATTAATGATGTTGAGCATCTTTTGGTGTACTTGTTTGCCATCCATATGTCTTCTTTGGAGAAGTGTCTGTTCAAATCTTTTATCTGTTTTTTAAATTGAGTTATTTGTTAGTATTAAATTTTAAAAGTTCTTTATATTTTTTCGATAGAGGTCCTTTGTCAGATATGTAATATGCAAATATCTCTCCCAGTCTATGGCTTGTGTTCTCATTCTTTGGACACTGTCATTTGCAGAGAAATATTTAATTTCGATAAAGTTCAAGTCGCAATTTTTTTCTGTGATGGATCACGCTGTTGATATCATAGCTAAGAAATCTAACCCACATTCACAAAGATTATTTTCTAGAATTTTTATAGTTCTAGATTTTACATTTAGGTCTGTGATACATTTTGAATTAATTTTGTATAAGATGAAAAGTATAAGCTGAGGTTTCGTTTTTTACATATGGACATCCAATTGTTTTGAGCCCCATCCATTGAAAATACTATCCTTTCTCCACTGAATTGTGTTTGTACCTTTGTTAAAAACCCAATTTTGATCTATTTCCTGTATCTCTCTTCTAGTCCATTAATCCTGTGTCTGTCTGTCTTTTCACCTGTACCACATGGTCCTCATCACTAGTTTTTAACTCTTGAAATCGGATGATGCGAGTCCTCTACTTTTGTTCTCCTTTTCCATAATTGTTTTGGTTATTTTAGTTCCTTGGTCTTTCCATATCAACGTTAGATATGATATCTAACAAAAAACAATAATCCTATGGAGATTTTGATTAGGATTGCATTAAATCTATATATCAATTTTGAGAGAATTGAGTCTTCCAACCCAGAGAGACAGTATGTCTCGATTGATTTAGGTATTTGCTGTCTTTCAATGGGGCTTTGTAGTTTTAGTACACAGAAAATGCATGTTTTGTTAAATTTATACTCAATATTTCATTTTGGGAGGATACTAAAATGGTACTTTTTTCGTGGTAAATATAGTGTTTTTAAATTTTGATTTCCACTTGTTCATTGTTAGTATATAGAAATACTATTGATTATTGTATACTGACCTCTTATCCTGCAACCTTACTAAAAGTACTCATTAGTTCTAATAGGATTTTGGTAAATTCCTTGGGATTTATTAAATAGACAATCTTGTCAGAATAGTTTTATTTCTTCCTTTCTTACCTTATTCTTCCAGCTAAAACCTCCTGTATAATGCTGAATAGAAGTGGGAGAATGAATATTCTTGGCTTGTTTCCAGTTTCAGGAAAATTATTTGGTCTTTTATCAAGTACAATGTAGATTGTTTTTTGTAGACACCCTTTATCAAATTAAGAACATTCCTTTCTATTGCTAGTTTTCTAATTTTTAAATCATGAATGGATCTTAAATTTTGTCGAATACTTATTCTACATCCATTGAGGGGATTATCACAGTACTTTTATTTTTTTTGTGTGTGTGTGCTTAGATCTCTAATCCACCTAGAATTTACTTTTTATATTGTGTGTGGAAGTGATTGAACTTTATTTCCCCACAAAAGATTAACTAATTGTTAAACCCCTTTAATAAATTATCTATCATTTCCCCACTCATATGAAATGTTACTTTTATTCCATCAATTTATTGGTCTATTCTTATGCCAGTCTACACTGAATCAATTACTAAAGCTTGATGATATGTTTTAATATCTGCTAGAAAAAAAATTATTCCAGCTATTTTTCTCTTTCAGATGAATTTGAATCAGCTTGCCAAGTTCCATATAGAAACTTGTTGATATATTGTTTGGGATAGTATTACATTTATAAATTTTGGGAAATAAATGTTGTTTTACAGCACTGAGATTTTCTGTTAAGAAACAGTATGCATTTTTCCATTTACTCAGGCCTTTATTTGTGAACTTATATTCCATTGTATACTTTCCTTCATGAAGATCTTTATATAGTCACCTTACCTATATCTTACTAGTTCTAAAGTTTCTCAGACACTTTTCTTGGATTTTTCCAGGTAGATGGACATATCATCTGCCCAAAGCAACAGATGATATTTTGTATCTTTCTTCCCCATGTTTGTCTTATTACTTGCCTTTTTTTCCCCTCTTTATTGCATTGAATGGGACACCTAGTTCAATGCTAAATGGTAGTGGTAGCAGCTACACCTGTATTCTTCCTCATTCTAATGGTAATTCTTCCAGTCTTTCCTGATTAAGCATTATGTTTGTTGTAGACTTTTGATAGGGACATCTTTTTAAATGTAGGACGCTTCCTTCTATGTCCTATTTACTATGATTTCCTTTCTAAACTAGAAATGTGTATTGCATTTTATCAGCTACATTTTGGGGGGCACCTATTGAGATAATCGTCTTTTATTCTCTTCAGAGAATACAATGATTTCTATTAATGTATTTTCTACTTTCCAACTACTCTTCCCTTCGTGGGATAAGCTCAATTTGGGTATGATGCAGTATTCTTTAATGCTCTCCTAGATTTGATAGGCTATTTAGAAATTTTGTATTTATATTTGTTAAGCGAGATTAACCTTTCTTTTTTAAGTCCTATGTTCACCTGATTTCGGAACTAGGGTAATGGCTACCGCTTAGATGAACTGAAAAGCTTTCAGCTTTATGGGCTAGAAATCATTTATATAACATGATAAATATCTGTTCCTTCATTTTGGTAGCTTCAGATGCAAAATTACTTGAGTCTGGAATACATATATATTTTTTTCAAATGTAGTATGCTTTTTTAAATGATGTATATATATTTCAGTACATTTAAAATAATTTTTCTATTTATTTTTAGGTGATAGTCCATAGTTTATCTCTTTCTTATCGAACCAACATTGTTAATTTGTATTTTTACGGTTCAAAAATTTCATCTTAAATTTTTAATTACATTTATTTAAAGTTGTATGTAGCAATCATTTAGCTTTTTCCACCTTTCTTGTTTCTTACATTATTTATAACTTTTTTCTTCATCTGATTCACCAAGAATCAGATAAAATAATAAAATAAATAGATGCATTTTATTGGTCTTGACAGAGAAGTAGTAACTGGTGTTAGTAATTAAGCCCACTTTTTAAAAATTTCATTGACTCCTACCTTTATTCTTATTCTCTCTCCTTTTAATTCTTTGGGTTTATTTTTGTGGTTCTTTTTCTAGCTCTTGAGTCAAATGCTTAGTTTGTTTATTTTCGCAATTTCTGTTTTCTACGAGCACTTAAAGCTGTAAATCTTTCCATTTGTACCTCTTTGGCAGCAGACACAGATCTTGAAATGTAGTGTGCTCATTTGTTCATTTTTAAGTAGTTTGCAATTTCAATTTTAATTCCTCTTGAATCCAAGTTAATTAGAAGTGTGCTTTCTCATTTTCAAGAGGATCAAGGTTTTTTGTCTGTTTATCATTTTTCCTATGTTTTGTTGTTAAATAATTTTAGGAATGTGGTCAGTGAATGTAGGTGGTATAATTTCGACTTTATAGAACCTATTGAACTTTGTTTTGTAAATATCCCACACAGAATTGTGTGTGTGTGTGTGTATATACAGTGTCCATTATTTTTTGAGAATAAAGCTTAATAATATTAATTGTACCTTCCATGTCCATATTTTTTGTACTTAAAATATTACTTTGGTTTTCTTTGTTGTAGGTGTTTTTATGACTTAATTTTAAATTCCCGGGTCAGTTTGTTCTAAGTCTTTTAGTTAGACAGCATATAGCTCTCTATGGTTTTGGTCTGTCTCTTCCAACCTGAGGGGCTCTGTCTTTTCATAGGGTTAGTAAATCCATTCACGTGATCACTGACACTTCAGACCGATTCTCCCATCACATTTCGTGTATTCTATTTACCACTTTTTAAAAGCCCACTTTTTAAAAATTTCATTGACTCCTACCTTTATTCTTATTCTCTCTCGTTATCGTTTCTCCTTTTTTCTCCTTTCCCCTTTTGTTGAATTGATGACACTTTCCTATTTAACTTTTCCTTTTAACCATTAGGTAGTTATAGATCCTATTTCAGTGTTTCCAGTGGGTCCTCTAATTTTAAGCACAAGCTGAAACTTGTCTTATAAAATCAATATCTTCAATTACTGCCTAGAACTAGTTTCTCGAGACCCTTTTCACGCTTTTACTTTTCTCCTTTGCCCCCGCTAGCTCCCAAGGTAAGATCATTAGAGGTTTTAATTCTAGACTCTCTCCTTCCCCTTCCTCCCCTTTGCTCAGTGAATAACGATTTTAAATTGCATAAGTTTTGCTGTTTTGTCACCAGATTTTGTGTCCCTCATGCCTTCCTCTTTGATTCATTTTTCATTTGCCTGAAATGCATTGTTTAGTTATTCTTCCAGAGAGTGTGCTTGAATAGTATATTTTCTGAACCCTTACATTTCTGCAAGTGTTTTTTTTTATTTTTTTTTATTTTGCTTTCACACTTGAATGATGTGTTTGCCTGGGTATAGAATTCTAAGCTCAAAATAATTTTCCCTCAGAACCTTGAAAGCTGTGCTCCATTGTCTCCCTGAATCCGCTGTTGCTGAAGAGATGCTTTTCTTCCCAATGGCCACATACCCTACTGCTCTCCTCCTTAGGGCCCAGAAGGCAGAATAAAAGAGAAGTCCAATGGGATGTTCTCAGGGCCGCTTCCTCAATCCATGCCACTTCTGAATCACTCATTCATTTAGCAAATTGTGTGTGTGTGTGTGTGTGTGTGTGTGTGTGTGTGTGTGTGTGTGCATGCAGTGTTCTAGGCTTTGTACTGGGGTTTTTAGAAAATAAAAAATTTCATACACTCAGAAAAATGTAGAGAATAATATAGCAACCAGGAGTGTGCCCACCACCCATAATGACCCGCTAAGTGATGGCACCTAAACCGGGCAGCCTGGCTGCAGAGATTCTGTTATTAACGACCGGACCGTGCTAATTTAGTAATAATTCCCACGTATTTAAACTGCGTAGATAGTATCCTATTTAACACAGTCTTCTAAAATCTTGGGAGTTTCTCTGCTCTGTTTTACTAAGCAGTAAACATTACCCATGATCTAGCTAGTTTTGGCTCGTCCTTTATTTTTACTACTGTATAACAGTGCCTTGTATTTTCGTGAATATTTAGATTGCTTCAAAGACTGGCAACAGGCATTCCACTGCACCTTTTTGTAGCTGTCTGCCAGGGTCCGGGACAGAGTTTTCTAAGGGAGATACCAAGGATGAAATTTCTAGTCGTTACGGTATGCACATCATCTTCTTTGCGAGTTACTGTCGCATTGCTGCAGTAATTTACATTCCTTCCACGGGAGAGGAGAGGGTCCTATGTCCTGTGCTGGGATTTGAACCTGGCTTGTTGGACTCCACACATATTGCTGAACTATTGGGCCATTATTCCACAGAACTTTCTATCACCCACTTTTTTTCTGCCTTATTATAGACACCTCAGTTGGGCCTTTGCTCTTAGTCTCATTATGTAAAACTATTTACTGATTATTTACTATGTGCTAATTCTTGCTGTTGATGGTTATTTTTTAAAGCCCACAACACTACAGGCACTGAAAAGTATTTGAAATTAGTCAAATACAAGCTCACCTGTTTTTCATAAGGTCACGTATACTTAACTTAGACTTGTAAATTAACAAGAGACTAAAGGTGACATGAAAATTCAGCTGGATCTAAAGAAATCTGACAGTTAAGAACATAGGGGTTTTATCAAGAACTGAATTGAATATAAAATATTTAAATTATGAGATTATATAAAATAGAAGATATTTGATTTTTATAGTTTAAACTATTAGTTGTAAAAATACTTAGATACTATTTTATTATCGTTATACTAAAAATTATTAAACGAATAATTATATATGGCATTTTGAGAAACTCTACCTCTGAGAACATACTTGTAAATATATATAGCTTTAAAAAAACTCTTGTTATCTTTTTGCTCAGTCAAGGATGTAGGCCAAATGTCAAATTGTGAAAGCTTCGGACTCATAGATCCAACGGCCTATTGAGGTCTCCAGTTAGATGTCTAAAAGACACCCAAAAGTCCCAAAAATCAAACTCCCACTTTCCACCTCCTATATCCTGTTTTTTCTAAAGTCTTTTTTATCTCAAAATAAAAAATATATTCTTCCAGTTGGGCTGAAATTCTTAGAGTCACTGGTGAGTGTCACCTTCTCTTCTACCCAACATGCACACATCAGCAAGCAGATCCCCTCACGCTGACTGCAGAAGACATCCAGACCTGCACCACACTGCACCACCTTCATTGCGATCACAGTGGTCTAAAGCATCATCATTTCTGGCTTGGAATCTGCTGTGACTGACAAGCTAGTCTCCTGCTTCCACTCACGCCTGCGTGTCAGTCTATTTGCTGTGCAGTGACCAGGGTGAACCTCTGAAAAGTAATTCAGATCATGTCACTGCTCAAAATCCTCCCTAAGACTTCCTATTTCACTCTTCACATCAGTTTTCAAGGCACTACATGACCTGCCTTCCGCCCACCCAGATCCCTGAACCATGCTCTTACCTTCTCTTTCCTTCCATTTACTCTGCTCTAGCTTTGTGTTGGCAGAATAATGGCCTCCCCAAAATGTCCACATCCCAATACCCAGCACTAATGAAGATGTTACATTATTACAGTAGTTTGACCAAAAGATGGTGGTGGTTTGGATTAGGGTACTGGCAGGGAAAATGATAAAAGTGAATGGGCAAGATGTATTTTGAAAGTAGAAGTAACCAAACACGACGAAGATGAATTAAATGCGGGGGCTAATGGAGAAAAGGGTGTCGAGAATGACACCCAGTTTTCTGGCATGAGGAACAGGATGGATGAAAGTGCTATTCACTGAGACAAGGAAGACTGTGGGGAGAGTAGATTTAGGGATAACCACCGAGAATTCAGCTTTCGAATGTATTAAACTTGAGACATCTCTAAGATGTTGCAGGAAGGGTGGGGAGTTATCAAGTAGTCAGATGCCTATAAGATTACCTGGCATCTCTGGAAAACAGATCTGGTGAAAAGATTATAATTTCATAAGCTGTTGGTATACAGGTATACCTGTGCCATGGAAAATATTAAAAATTACCTGGAGTGTGTAGACTTGAGAGAGGAGGGCATTGTATGGAATTCTGTAGAACTTAAACATGTTAAGGTTAGGCAAAGAAGTAGAAATGAGCAGTTAAGACTGAGCAGGAACAGTTAAAAAGACAGAAGCCCCAAAGAATGCAGTATTGCGGAAGCCAAAAAAAGAGGATGTTTCAACGATTACTCAACTGCTCTGACAGTGCTTATAATCTGAGGATTGGATTTAACAACATGAAGATCGATGCTGATCTTTTTTTTTTCTTTTTGAGAACAGAGATTTTTTTTTTTTTTGGTAAAATATATATAACAAAATTTACCATTTTAACCACTTTTTAGGTATACAGTTCAGTGGCATTAAGTACATTCACAGTGTTGTGCATTAATGTTGATCTTAAAAATGTCTGTAGCAAAGTGAGGACTAAATATTGGAGTGATTTCAAGGCATTTGTCTTTGAAGGGAAATATGGCTATGTGGCAGTAGAAAGAGGAGAATATAGAGATAAGAGACAGAGATATTTTTTAAGTGGAGATATTAGTCTATTATTTAATGTTGATTCAAATTATTCTGTAGAGAAGGAGAGACGGGAGATGCTGGAGATAGAGAAGTTATGTTATGGATTATGTACCCCCAGAAAGCAAGAGGTGATGGGGCTTGAACTTATGAGAATGGACTGGCCTTTGCCAAAACGGGGGAGGGAGACTGGCACAGAGGCAAACAGGTTTGCAACATCTCTAGGAATGGTGAATGTCTATTTGAAATTGGTAATCATGAATGAATAGTGATAGTAATTTGTCAGTTTATACATTTCTATTCATTCTACGTATATCTATAGAAAGCCTCCCATGTGCTTCCTTTGAACCACTTATAACTAAAGGGATGGACAGGTAACCTCTCAAGGCCTTCAAGAACATCTCTTTGATGCTGCTCCCGGAAGCTTCTGAATAGGCTTGGGAGAGAGATTATTTCTGTAACATTTACTTCAAGGCTACAGTATACACTACATTGAGAAATTACCCTTATTCCACTTTCCATTTCAAATAATCCCCCATTACACTCCAGAGCCAATTCCTGAGAGATTACACAGTGTGCACTGATTACAGAATAGCGCAAGCGATAGCATACCAGCCGTATAGAGACCCCGAAGAGAAGAGGGTATCAGCTCGAACAACTGATACCCTGCCATTATCCAGTAAATCCCTTGATCCCAAGAAACGATAAACAACAAGAAAACTCCCCTCCCTTTCTAGAGAAACTACCTATGTACAAGGCATCTCTGCAATTTCCTCCAATTCTTCTCAGCCCAAGAAATCTCCCTGGAGGTCCTTCTCAACAGAGACTGGGAGTCTTCCACTGCAGCAGGAAGAGCTCTTTCAGCAACCTCCAAACCAGTATTAGTGTTTCAACCTCACGCCCCTCGTTTGCATTGCTTTTCCAAAATTCCAGAGGATCATCTAGACGATTTGCAACATCAGCACCACAACCACAAATCACGAAAAACATAAGCAAATTCCGACACTACAATCTAAACTCCACGAGAGCAGGGAGGCTTTTGTCATCGTTGTTCTTCACTAATGTAATTCCCAGTGTCTAGACGAATGCGTGGTGTATAGAAGGCTATCGGTGTGAATTGGTTGAATGAATGAAACATCTAGAACCATATGCCAACACGATGGAAGAACACTCACTAGCAAAATAGTATTTCCAGACCCTAAAAACATTGCTTAAAAATTGCTTGTGTTTCTTGAACCTTTAACACAGAGGCACCTTCTTTATTTCAGAAAGAGCTCCCCTTAGGTGATCATCTACACAAAAGTAAATATGACGTTTTCTGTACTGTTG
>NW_006434839.1:8829751-8835375 GCF_000325575.1 Pteropus alecto
TCTGAAAATCGTATTTAAGAAATCACGGTGGAATTATGAAGCATTTAGAACTGAATGACAACAAAAGCACTATTTTGAAAACTGTGGAATACAGATAAACAAGGGATATTTTTCTTCAAGGGAATTTCTAGCCTTATATTTTAGAAAATAAGAAAGAATGGAAACTAATGTGTTAAGGATTTAACCCGAAAAGCTTTTTCCTTTTTTTAAAAAAATGAATAAATGTTAAACCCAATAGTATAAGTGAGAGTTTAATAAAAATAAACAAATATATATTTAAAAAGAAACGTATGATCTACAAAATCTGGCTATTCAAAGACTATAGACAAATCTCTAAAGGGTTGTTTAAAATATAGACAGACCTCCATTAAGACAAAAAAGACAAACTAGAGAATTTACAAATATATAATATCAGGAATGAAAAGTAGGATAAAACTGTGGATGCTGTAGAGAATTTCTAAATAGTAAGAGAATGCTATGAACCACATACCAAAAATTTAAAGGCTTAAATGTAATATTTAATTTATAAAGAAAATATAAATACCAAGATTGACTCGAGAAATATAAAACTCGAAGTAATAACCATGAGAGAAATTGAATTGAATTTTCAAAATATGATGATTTCACAGATTAGATTTATCAATGTTAAGGAACAAATAATATCTGTCTCATACAAAACTGTTACAGAAAATAGAAAAAGGGAGATTTCCAAATGCATTTTATTAGGTTAGCTTATCATACAAATGACTGGGCTAGACTCAGAGGAAGGAGGAGAAAATTGGTGAAAGAAATATCAATAACTTAAGTAACGCAGATGACACCATCTGACTGGCAGAAAGTAGCAATAATTTGAAATGACTTCTGAGGAAAGTGAAAGAAGTGCCAAGGCAGGGCTACGTATGAACATCAAGAAGACAAAAATCACGACTACACAGGGAATAGACAACTTTAAGAGACAATGAACACATCGAAATTGTTAAAGATTGTGCTCACCCTGGTTCAGTCATCAATTCAAATGGAGACTGCAGCGAAGAAATCAAGAGAGGGCTGAGACTCGGAAGGGCAGCAATGGAAGAATTAGGAAAGATCATCGAGAGCAAAGATGTGTCATTGGAGACCAAGTTTAAGACCCTTGGAGTTCCAATTACTGTGTAGGGGTGCAAAAAAGTTGGACAGTAAAGAAGGCTGATAGGAAAAAAATTGATTCACTTGAAATGTGCTGTTGGAGAAGGGCTCTATGGCCGCCCAGAAAGATGAACAGGTGGGTCCTAAGCCTGAAATATTGTTGGAGGCAAAAATGACAAGACCGAAGCAGTCTTCCTTTGGGCACATCACGAGAAGGCAGGCAGGGTTCTTTGGAAAAGACAATAATGCTGGGAAATATAGAAAGCAGCAGAAAAAGAGGAAGACCAAACATAAGATGGATTGACTCCATAAAAGAAGCCCTAGGCATGCGTCTACATGAGCTGAGCAGGGCTGCTGAGGACAGGACGCTGTGGACATCACTTATTCATAGTGTTGCCAGGAGTCGGAGTCGACTCAATGGCACATAACAACAACAATAACACTGATACTGAACATGGACAAAAGCAGTGCAAGAAAAAATTATAAGCCAATATCACTTATGAACATAGAGCTTAAAATTAGAAAGCATTCACAAGTTGCATGAAGCAGTGTATTAAAAAATAATAGTACATATGGAAAAACAAGGTTTATCTCAAAAGAATGCAAAGTCCACATTAGAAAAATCTATCAAAGTGGCCTGTTAATATATCAGACACAAAACCTATAATCATCTCGATAGTTTTAGAAAAAGCAGTTAATAAAATTCAATATTCATTTCACAGTTTTAAAATATTCCTACTTTTAAACTCAACTGGGAAAGAAGGGAACTTCTTAACCTAATAAAGAATTTCTACCAAAAACTTACAACAAATATAAATAATGATAACACATTAGAAACATTCTCAATGAAGTAGAAAAACAATGTTTGCTCTCACTCTTACTATTTGACGATATATTGGAGATCTCAGGCCATCCATTGAGATAAGAAAGGGGAAAAGTATCAAGAGTGTTATTTATAGATAATATGATTATCTACATAAAAATACAAGAGAATCTGCAAATAAACTATTAACTAATAAGAAAGTTTAGCATGTTTGCTAAAACAAGGTTATTCCAAAAATCAATAAATTTCCCAACAGCAGCAATAACCAATTAAAAACTTTCAAAAGAATCCAATCTATATCAGCAGCAAAAGCTACAAGGTACCCAGCAATAAATCTAACAAAGAGGTACAGGAGTTTTATAAATAAATCATTAAATGTTATTGAAGGAGGTAAAGAAATAAGAATAATATTTATGTATTAGGAGACTCGGTTTTATAAAGATGCCATAGCTCCCCAAATTTAACCTATAAATTTAACTCAGCAAAATGCCAAAAAGGTTTTTCAATGGCATTTGACAAACTGATGCTGAAGTTAGTATAGAAGAGTACAAGTCCCAAAACAGCCAGTACAATTTTTAAAACGTAACGAGGAAGGTGATTGCCCTTCTAGACATGAAGACTTATTATAAAGCCATAATAATTGAAACAGCGTGCTATTGGCTCAGAATTGGTTTGATCAGTGGAAAAGGACAAAGTAGGAACATATCCATGAATATATGGAAATTTAATTTACAATCACGGTGGCATTACAAATTAGAGGGAGAATGAAAGACTGTTCAGTAAATCAGGTCAGGGCAACAGGTTTTCCATATGGGGGAAGGGGAGTAAAATCAAATCCTACTTTACACCATTCAAAAATAATAAGTCCCAGATGGATCAATTTTACAAGTGTGGAAGGGCAAAACTTTACAGCAACAAGGAAACAACAACAACAACAACACAGGAGGCTAGCTTCATGGCATCAGGTATGGAGAGAGTTCTTTAATAAGACACAAATGACACTAACTATAAAGAAAGAGATCAATGAATATGACTACATTTAAAATTTCCTATAGTACAAAAGACATCGAAAGCAGTTACAAGAGGAGCCACAGACTAAGACAATGTAATGTTTATATGCATGAACTCCTACAAATCAAGAGGAAAAAAGATGAAAGTATTTACAGCCCATTGGAAAAATGGATGACTGTGAAAAAACAAATCACAGACTCAGAAACCTTAATAGCCAATAAAATGCTCAACCTCACTAGCAGTGAGGGAAATTCAAATAAAACAATGAAATGCTGGGTTTAAAAAAAAATCAAATTGTCAGAAATAAGAAAAGCCTGAATCTAGAAAGTATTGAAGGTCATGTGAGGGAAAGAACTCTCATACACTGCTGAGGGGTGTGTAAATTGGAAAACCATTTGGCAGGCTCTAATACTGAAAATGTGTGTGTAGGCTGGCAATTCCCCATCTAGGTAGATACACAGAGAAATCCTCACATATGTGCAAGGGATACATGTAAATGTATGTTCATACGAGCATTGCCCATAATACTGAAACATTGGCAGCAACTTAAATATTCACCAATAAGAGAATTAATAAACACGGCACATTCACATGCATGGATCTACAATATAACAATTAAAATGAATGAACTGGATTTATATCAACATGGAGAGAAAGAATAAGAACATACCATAAAGGAGAAAAAAAAACAAGTCACAATATAGGTGCAGTTTAACACCACACGTGTACATTTTAAAAAATCAAAGCAGTATTCTGTATTCTTAGAGGTTCATATATAGTAAAAGTATAAAATCTAGGTTGTAAAATTACATACCAAATTGATAAGTGTTTGGAGAAAAGGGTAGAGAATGGTTTTAGAGAGGAATACAAAGGGACTTCAATTTTATCAGAAATGTTAAATAGTTCAATTAAAAAAAAAAAATAGACCTGAAGCAGATATGGCAAAATGTTAACATTTACCAATTGTTTGAGATAGGTAAATGGATGCTTTTCTTATTCCCTCTGCATTTAAAAATATATTTACATTATTTCTAAATAATAAAATTAAAAAGAAAACAGCTAGTAAAGAATTCTATCTCATAGAATTTTAACATGTAGGTAAACAGAGTTAATCATCTTAAATTTTGAGGCAAGGAATTTTACAATCATTACCTGTTTTAGAATGGACTCTCCATAAAAATAATAAAGCTGACAATATTATAAAACTACTGAAATGCGTAGATTCTAATAGATATCAATGTGGATAGTTCTCAAAATCTTACTGAGGGGGAAAAGTAAGTTGCAAAATGATATGTACACCACTGTACTATTTATAAAGGAAATGTAAAATATACATAAGCATAGATATATATTTACATATAGCTCTATATAGGTAATTAGGTAATAAGAGTATAATAGCAAATGCTAGAAGAATACACACATTATAATACTGATTACCTAGGGAAGTAAGGAGGGAGAAAGGTGAATGGGACTGGGGAGGGAAATATAGTGACATTCAACTGTCATCTTTAATATAAATAAAAAACCTGTAGCAAATATAACAAACATTTCACATTTGATTATTCTAGGAAGTAAATGCATGCTATTCTTGCTGTATATGTATTTTTAATTTTCAAAAGAAAAAGCACTAAAGAATTACAAATAAAATGCACATAATTCAATAATATGTCAGTAAAGCTTGTGTACATCAAAAACCGTGCTGTGACTATTTTTAGAAATCATCCTGTTTGCTTTTCTATGTGTTTCTAATTTTTTAAAAATCAGAGGAGGAAAAAAAATGAAAGCAATGAAGAGATACAAAAAATACATACATATATCTGATTATATACAAAAGAAAAACCTCCACAATCACAATCACCACATGAACAATTCTATATCATTTGCTACATTTTATTTTTAATTTTTGTCAAAAGAAAAATCAAAGATGTTGCCTAATTGGAAACGTGACTTTCTATTATTAAAATTGTGGGAGTCCATTTTAATGTGTTTATCTCGCTACGAGTCTATAATTTATATTTCAGCGTAGAAATTTGTTCTATGCCTGTGACAGGTTAATGCAGTTTAAACATGCATTTTTCTTTCGTTGGCTGAATAGTTAAATCGTTGCTCAAAGGATTTTAAGTTTCAATTTCAACCATGAGAGGATTCTTGGCTTTTTCAAGGTTAAAAATGTTTCTGGTTCAAAACGCTATTAATTAATGGCTACGTAGTGGATCTATTTAGGGAATTGGTACCGACCCTGGATTAACAGCGGAACTGTTAAATGAGAAAACTTTTTTGATGCAGACTTGGGGAGATTTTAAATTCGGTCTGACAGCGGTGGACAGAGTGAAATGTAATTCCAGCCCGCTTTACTAACGATCGCAATTATGAATCGAAAGACAGGTCAGGTATTAGCGATTTTTTTTCCTTAAAAAAAAAAACTTTCTCGGACTCCGCCGGACACCCAGCTGGCGGAGGACCAGCGGGCGAGGGGGGGCGAAGCCGGCAGGCTGCCCAGAAGTTACGATCGGGGAGTTTTCTCTTTATTAAAATTACCTGGCTCGCCAGCAGAGGCAAGAACGCGAAGACAAGATAATTTCTTAGGCTGTTAAAAAGGACTTAGGCCGGAGGGCCGCGCGTTCCGAGGGGGTGTCCTGCGGGCCGGGGCGGGTCCCGCCGCCCC
>NW_006434839.1:8836184-8843633 GCF_000325575.1 Pteropus alecto
AGCGCCTGCCGTCTTGGGTGCGGTGTCTGGCGGGGCCCCTGGCGTGCGCCCCGCCCCCGCCACGGGTCCGGTACCCCGTCGGAGGCCCGTCACACCTGCTGCGAAGCGACATCGCTGCCCCTTCCCGGGCTGCAACAAAGCTTATTACAAGTCGTCTCATCTGAAGTCCCACCAGCGCACCCACACGGGTGAGCGCCCGTTCTCCTGCGACTGGCTCGACTGCGACAAGAAGTTCACGCGCTCCGACGAGCTGGCCCGCCACTACAGGACGCACACGGGCGAGAAGCGCTTCTCCTGCCCGCTCTGCCCCAAGCAGTTCTCTCGGAGCGACCATCTGACCAAGCATGCCCGCCGCCACCCAGCCTATCATCCCGACATGATCGAGTACCGGGGGCGCCGTCGTACGCCGCGCGTCGAAGCGCAACCCGCCAGCCTGGCGGACAGCTCCGGCTCCGTCCCCGGCCAGGCGCCCAGCCTCACCGCCTGCCTGTCTGACACTCATTGCTGTTAGTCGTCCCTTCGAGGACGATGCCCCCAGGCCGTTGTCCTTGCCTTCTCTCTGCCCATCCCTCTTTCCCAGAGTCGAATGCCCAAGGCACAGACTGGTTTCTCCGCTCTGAGGGTGGGTCCAGACAGTCGTGTTGGACCCTGGGGAGGGACTGGGAGCCCGAAAATAGCAGGAATTCTCGCAGCATGTATCTCGTTCGAAAAGAGGGGGTTGCCTCAAGAGAGCCCCCGGGAACTGGTGAGAAGGGATGAACGCCGGTACTCTCCAGAGTCCTGAAGATTCTCCCTTCCGTGGAAGCAGAGATGTGAAACTGGAATTCTCAGGTGCCTGAAGAGCTCCCAGTCTTAAAGGACTCTGGTGTCGTACCCACCCACCAGGGCGGACCTTGGAGAGGGTATCAGGGGTGGCAGTCCAGGACTGGGGTTGTGAGAGGCCTTTGGAAACAGAAATGATTTCTATTTCTGTAAACAGCAATGTTTACTAATTTATTTTTAGTATTTTTAAAACAGGGATCCCAGGTTGATGGGAGGTTGATGTCCTCCACTCCCAAATTGCCCAGCTACCTCTGCTAGGAGAGGCCATGTAAGAGTCCATGTGGATGTATGGCTGGGAGATGCTTCTTGGTGTCTGGGGAGTGGTGCGAGTCTGTTTTGCAGGTCCTGTTGCGTGGTTTGGAACCCTGCACTTGGCGTGGTGACCTTTCTTCCCATTTGGATTCCTACTCGGGAAGGGTAACTTCCTGGCCCACTCTCGCAATGAGATTGGCTTAAATTTTTAGAAACAACCATAAAAGCGTCAGAAATAAAAGGGTGAGCCAGGCTAGTTCTCCTTTCACCCAGAGGGCGAACCCAAGTTGACTTTGGGTGAGATAGGTCCAAAGCAACATCCACAGAAATAGCGAATGTGGTTCCAGCTGCCCACTCCAAGTAATCTCAGGTGTGGTAGGTTCTGTTTGTTTCTTAATGGCTAACTAGTGGTTTATTTCTTTGGGGGTCTGTGCATTTTTGTTTCAGCAACAGGTGAGTTGGTGGTTTGATGAGGGGAAGGTGAGAGTGGCTTCCAAAGAGCTGGCTGTCCTGGATTTGGGGAAGGAACAGCAAGGTGAAAATTATTATCAAATGAAAGGGCCCTTCTCCCCTGACCTTGGAGTTTCTCCAAGTTACACCCTCAGACCCCTCTCCCCCAATGCAGGAATTGAGCATCAACAGTATTTATTTTTTCCTATATGTGTTTCTGCTGCTATGGATATCGGCCACTTTGCTTATGTATGTGTGAATGTGTATCCATGTGACCCTTTCGGTAGAAATGGGGCCGACAGGCATTTCCTGCTCTGGTAAGGTTCCCCTTGGCCCCCTCCTGAATATCTTGTAATAGTCCTTCAGTCGCGCTTGTGAAGGATGCCCTAATCTCAAAGGACTGTAACGGGCGTCTACTTAAAACCGCTTTCCCCTATTTTGCAGATGAAGACACTGAAGCCTAGATAAGCTCAAAGTTACATGCTAAATTGCTGGCAAAAGCCATGACTAGAACTTAGGTATCTGGCCTTCTAAGTGACTTGCTTGGTTACGCTGCCTCCCTCATGCTTGGTTACCCTACCTCCTTTCTCTCTGTCACCTTAGTCAATGTACACTACTCTCCCCTTCCTAGCACCAGGATCCCCTCCCTTCCTATTTCCTGTCACTTCTGTGTTTCTTCAAATGTTTGGTCCCCGCCGAACCTTTTGCCTGTTGTGTTTAACCCGAAAGCCCTTTTCTTAGCAGGTTGAGTCCATTCCCTCCTATACCTTGTGGTCTTAAAGTGGGAATGACTCTTTGGCATCTTGGGAAAGTTGTTGTTTTTTGGACTTGGTAGGTTAATTTTCAATCCCAATTCTATTCTTTTTTTCCGGTTCTGGGCATTCCCGTTTCCTCGAGAGAGTGAGTGGTACAAGCCTGACATTGAGACTCTACTAAGTGCTCCTATGCTAAGTGAGGGAAGGGTTCTTAGGACGGACCCAAAGGGTATGGCCTGTTACCTTAAAGAGGGTCAGTGTTTCCTTATGTGGACTAAGCAGGGCAAGTGGGTCTTCCTTTGAGTAACATGTGGGAAGAGAAGGCCCCCAATTGTGGAGGTGGGTTTTGGTGGTGGGAAGAGTCCTCCCTTTGCTCTGTTTGTCTCCTCAGCTGGAAACGAATAGGAGGGGCACTCCAGGCCCCCTTGAGGACTATGATTTTTCCTTTTGTCCCCTTCAGTAGAAGATCTGCCATTGGGTAGATGGACCAATGAAACTAACATGAGAGAGACTCCCACTGACCATTCTGGAATCGGGCTCAAGAAAGCTTGGCTTTTCCAACCACCCTTTGATAAATAACTTTTCATTCTCAAGCTCCCAAGTAGTGTCCTTTTTTGGGTTCTTCTGTCTTGGGGACTTTTGTCTGGGGATGGCTTCTGACAATCCGAATGCGGCATGTCTTTCAACGACTCCTCCTAGGACTTGCGGTGATGGAGAGGGGAACACCAGAACACTGGAGTAGCCACATAATGGAGGCAAGATTCGTAGGCTGGTCTTTCTTAGTCTTGGGTATTGCCGTTACCCTTTTCACTCTGGTCACCGCCAGACAGTTCTTGAGAAACAGTTATTAGTGAAATGCCTTGGAAGGGGTTTCCTAATTTTACCAGTGTTTCTTTTTCTTCTTTTTGTTAATCAGATGGAGTTTAGTGAGTGACTGTGTCTGGGGGTTGGTTGGGGTCAGCCTGAACCTCTGGGCCCTTGCCCTACCCCTGCCATCTTGAGTTCTAATGTAAGAATGACCTAGTGACCGAATCTATTAATAGAACCCTTCCTTAAATCTGGGTTGGAAGCTGGGAATAAATTCCAAGTCATATCTTGGGTGTGAGGGAATTGGATGAAAAGTACAGGCTTTGTCCCGTGGGACAAGAATCTATCGTTTGTCCCTATTCCCCTGTTCTCCAAGTAGGGAACCATTTTAGAGTGTCACTCTGGGCCGCTGTCTCTGCCTCTTACTCACTGCTCTCAAAGGAAGATTGTGTTTTCTGATGGAGACATAGGAAAGAGAGTCATTGTACACACAAATTACACAGACAAACACGCACATACACACTTCACTTTCTTCTCTCTTTTGCACTTCTTTGCCTGTAATGTGTATGCATTCCACTCAGATCCAGCTTTCATATGCACCTGCTGAGGCCCAGGCCTGCCTTCCAGAGGCAGGTGTGAAGACCACCTCTCTCTGTCTCCACTTTTGGAGCAGCCATGCCCCCTTGCAGCTCTCCAGGTAAGTGTTTCATTTATATATTCTGCTTTGGGTGGGTAATCCCAACATCAAGAATTGGGAGGGGTGGGAGAGGCAGTGGAGGGATGGTATTAGGAAACCCAATTTTGGCCATAGATACAGATTCATCAACAAAATACCGATATGTTGATGCTCATTTGTCTGATTCCTGTATCTATTACTCAGTTTGTTGAGAACCTAGAGAGGGAAGGAATATGTTTTTCTCCATTAAGCCCCAACACATGCAAATATGCATTGGCTGTTAATTCTTGAAGAAATGGGCACTCCAGCTAGAATTAGGGGACCAAAATAAGATGTGTGGAGATGGGATACCTGGTATACCAGGGAACAGGGCTTTCGTTCATTAGCGATTTGGGGCCTTTGAGTTATTCAGCCTTTTCAAGTTCTAGCTGCTCATGGTAGCTCGCATCCACAGGTGAGTCACTATTTTTTAAAAGTACTGGACATAAAGCTTTGTAAAAGTAGGCTACACAGGCCACTGTGGTTGACTTCGATTCCTGTAGACACAGTGAAGACAGGTTTGCTGCAGAAGGGAAAAGGCACTATTGAGTGGAACAATTTGTGCTTCCTTTATTCTCAGCCAGAATTGCAGACAAGGACTTGAAGGTGCAATGCAAACACAAGTTTGGGAGGCTGTAGCCCTTAAATTGTGCTGGGTATTAGCAGGTCACATTAGATCAGTTTCATCTAATTTGGTTCCCTTTTATCTTGATTTAAATTGCTTCCTTTTATATGTCGGGGGGTGGGGGGGGAAATCCTGTGGGAGGGGCCAAGATCTTTCATTCATATGAAGTATCCAGGGACACTTTCTATTTATGTCCCAAGTTGATGCTAGATGTGTTCGCTACATAAGACCTGACAGTGGAATTTCAGGAACTCAAGTTGTGTGTTCAATCACAGAGGAATGCTGGATTTTAATCATAAATATAAAAAGAGGAATGCAAATGTTTGTTATATCGGAGTTTGGGGTAGAGAGAAGCAATATTATTATAATCCCAGAAACTAGGAAGAGTATTAAAAAGGGTTGTGCCTGGATTCTTCTCTCCCTAGAAATCAGGTCTATTCAGGAAATCAAGTAGCTGCCATATTTATTTCAAATACATATTTAGACTTTGAAGTCAAAACAGAAGCAGTGGGAGGGTGAAAAATGAATAAAGGAAGACAGGCCCATTGAGCTGGAAGAAGAGAAGGATTTCTTTAGAAGAAAGGTGGTGTTTTGAAAGGACAAAATTGACAATACAAATGGGAAAATAAGAAAGACCAGGAGACAACCAATATTAAAGATGGGATTATAAAAGAGGGTGGTAGTTTAGTCATTACTAAGTTAGAGGAGGTGATTGAAACCCGAAGAGATATAACAGAAGAATGAAGCAAGCTTTCAGAGACAAAAGGGGCAATTGCAGAAATGCCCACCTCCACTGGGGATCTCAGATCCAAGGAAATACTCAGAGGTACTTACCTGAAGCTGCAGAGAACGCAATGGGAAATTATCTCTTCAGCACTGAGTTAAGTACACTATAAGGTTACAGAAAATGTAGACATGCTTCCACCATTTTTAGCATCATCTCAGTGATATTAGCATTGTAAGTGAGAATACAGATATGGCTTGGAGAATGCACAGTTAGATCTCTAAGGGAAAGCATAAGGCAGATGAGACACATGAAATATATCGAAGTAATCAAATTAAAAGAAATTAGGGAGAAAAAAGGCATGATCATCTCATTTGGTTCCAAAACAAGTACAGATGCTCCTCTACTTAACATTGGGCTTACATCCTGATAAATCCATCATAAACTGAAAACACTGTTAAGTCGAAAATACACTCAATACACCCAACATACTGAACATAGCTTAGCCTAGCCTACCTTAAATGTGCTCAGAACACTCACATTAGCTTACAGTTGGGCAAAATCATCTAACACAAAGCCTATTTTATAATAAAGTGTTGAATATCTCATGTAATTTATGTAATTATGGCTTGCTGCCTTCATGCTGGGCAATTATGCTGAGTTTCAGTTCAAGAGTAATTGTCTTCCTCCTCTTCTCACCAGAAGCAGGAGACACAGATGGGCATTTTGTAGACATGATGGGATGCAAAAACACAAAACACAATATCCAAAAAATACAGTATGCTATAGAGTTTACCCTTATGATCATGTGACTGACAGGGAGCTGTGGCTTACTGCTGCTGCTTGGCATCAAGAGAGTATACATATCGCTAGCCGCAAAAAAGATATTTCAAAATTCAAAGTACGGTTTTTATTTAATGTGTATTGCTTTCGCACCATTGTGAAGTCAACTAAGCGTAAGTTGAATCGTGGTAAGTTGAGGACCATCCGTAATTGTTAAAGCTCAACACCAATTTGTGATTTAATTTAAAAACACCTTAACAAAGTAGTAACAAGATAAATTGATAAAGATTACTCACTGAAATCCTACAGTAAACATCAAACTTAATGTTGAAAGATTGCGGGCATTCCGTTGACCACATGATAAGATAGAATGACAGTCTCAACAAACTCCAGACAGGCAGCCACATAAAAATACCACAAAAGTAGAACTAAAATCCATGCATTGAGAAATGTAAATGCAAACCTCTACATAACTCAGATTAAAGGGGCGATTGCAGAAATTTAGAACTGAATGAAAACCAAAGGCACTACCTAGCAAAAGGTACTACCTAGATGCAAGCCGATGGTGCCTGGGAAGGAAGTGCAGTTTATATAGCCTTAAATTTTTATTAAAAAAAAAAAAAATTGAAAGTGAATGAACTAAGCTTTCAACTCTTGAAGAAAAGGAAAACAAACCCCCTAAAAGTAGAAAAAGACATTACCCTAGACCATGCACTCTCAATAGGGAAGATATTGCTCCCAAGGGAGTGAAAATTGGTTCTTGAGGGAGAAAGAATGATATCACAATGGTTGTGGCCCCCCAAAAGACCATACTACATAACACATATACATTGTATATGTGGTTTAAGATTTGGGTAGGAGGGGGAAAATTGTCTAAAAAAGCTCCTAGAGGGGTGAAAATGAAAAAAATTTGAAAAACACTGCCATACATAAAAGTAAAAATCAATGGGGAAAAAAATGAATAGAGTTGGTTAAAATGCTTTATAAAAGCCTAATAAACAGATTTCTTGGGCAAATATGATTTAAGAAAAATGAGAGAAAACAAAAAAGTTATCGGGAGTAAAAAAGAACAAAATCATAACACAGTTTTTAAAATTTCAATAAAATAATACAAACAATTTTATATTCACAGAGTTGAAAAATATGTAGACAATTTTATAGGAAAATATAAATTTTCAAAATGGTCTAAGAAGATGTAGAAAATCTAAAACTGAAATGGTAGTCAAAGCTCTATCCCCCAAAATGGCACTAGGTCTAGGTGGTTGTATAGGCAAATTCTCTAAACCTTCAAGAAACAGATAGATTTCATCATTTATAAGTGGTACCAAATCATAAAAAAAAGAAAATTATCCAGTTTATATTAAGCTAACCTTAATGCTAAAACAAGACGAGAGACAAGAAAAAAAAATGCAGCACTTTTATCTATAGAGATGGTGACAAAAATCCCATTAAATCCTAGAAATTTTAACTCAGCAGTAAATGAAAAAGAATAATGCATCATGATCATGTGAAGTTC
>NW_006434839.1:8843761-8858559 GCF_000325575.1 Pteropus alecto
CAAAGGAAGGAGAAAATCAATTATTTGTTTATATACCAGCAATTATCAATCAGAAAATGTAATAAATTGAGTGATTCCATATACAATATCAATAAAATCAAGAACCTTTATAGACAAGACTATAAAATGTTTACTGAATGACGTAAAAGAAAATATGATTAAGTGGAGGTAAATAATGTGTTTGTGAATGGTAAAACTCAATGCTATAAAGACGTCACTCCTTTTCTCAAATCTGTATATTTAATTCCAATGAAAACGCCCCAAAATTTCTTATTAAACGTTTTGAAGAAAATATTATAGAAGATCATGGTGGGGTGGCCGTGGGAGAGGAAGGAAAGGAGAGTTGCTGTACTCGATATCAAAATATTTCAGAGCTATTGTCATCAAAACAGTGTAATATAGTACAGAGATAGACAAATAGATAAGTGGAATTCAATAAAGAACTGAGAACTAGACCTGTGAATATAGAGGAATTTGGCATATAAGAGATGGCACTTAACATCAGCGGGGGGGGAAAGGCTAGTCAATAAATGCTATTGAGACAGTTGGCTTTCCATGAAAATAAATAAATAAAAATAGATATATAAATAAAACACATTTCTGTCTCAGATCTTTCAGAAAAAATTAATTCCAGGTAGTAAAGACCTAAACATTTTTGAGCTATAAAAAGAATTAATTTAAAAATCTGGAAAATCATCATTGAATAAGGAAGACCTTAAGACACAAACATTTCTAAAATAAAAATTTTAAGACCAAAAAAGACAGATTTGACTGCATTAAAATTCTAAAATTGTTTACATCCAAAAACCTAAATAAAATTAAATGTCAAAGTATACCCTGAAAAAAATATTTAACAGGCTCAGGGTTAATATCCAGTATATATAGAAACCAAAAATTTAAGAGCTAAAGATTTAAAAAAAGTGATCAAACACAGTAACAGGACATTTAAAGAAAGAACCAGGACTGAGAAAAAGTCAGTGGTCCTTAACTTTATAGATAATGCTTTCACTCTTTTAAAAGAAGAATACCTTCATGTATTGCTTACATAAAATAAATCACTTAAAAATATTTTCAAAGAGGGGAAAATACTAAAAAAACAAAAGCAGATGGTAGGATAGGAAATGATACACCAGGCAAATCTTAATAAAAGCAAGCAGGTGTGACAAGATTAGTATCAGAGTCAAAATAAAATCCAAAGCACAAAACATGAGTGGGGCAGAGATCATTTATTTTATATGGAGAAAAAGTATAGTACACTAAGAATCTAAAGCAATTGAGAACTTTTTGCCCTGTATTAGGGGTGTCGGCTTGGGAGTTCTAGTGCCTATGCCTGGACTTGGACAGGGGTTTCTTCCTCTCACCATTCATTAGGAATTCAGAGACCCATTCTCATTTTCTAAGCTCATTGTGGGAATGTGGGGCGGGGGCGGGGCGGAGCGGCAAAGGTTCAATCGTACAGGAATCTAGCCCATCTCAATCTCCCCAGGAAAATCCTCCCACACACCCCGAAGCCCTTTCTTCCTTCTCTTTGTCTCTCTCTCTTTTTCCACAGCAGCTCTTGGTGATCCAGAGCTTGACCGAGAAAACCAGTCAAAATTGTATGACATTTACAGGGTGGTAGCATCCTGTATTACCTATAGCTAATTGCATCTTATTAACAAGCTCCTACTCCTGTTTAACAGAAGAGAAACTCGAATTTGTCAAACGCTCTCCCAGGGCTTCCTCTTTCCAAGGGTCTCCCCCTCCTTCCCACCGTGGTTTCTGAAAGCCGCCAGCTTATGCATCCTCGTGAGGGCAGAAAGGGTTAGCAGTCTCAGAGCCGTGTGCCGTGCTGTTCTCTGGGTCCTCACTCACCTTCCACGCTGTGCGGCTGTTCTGGGGATCTCTGGGCATGTAGTGCTTGTGCCCCAAAAATTTCACTAGGTCCCGTCTGGTTCTTTTGGCTGCCTTTCTCATACTCGCTGCTGGAGCTTGTGGTCCTGCTGTAACCTCTCCCCGTGAGGTCTCTGCTGAATGTGACTTTCTCACCCCAGCTGCAGACCCGTTCTGGACCTTGGGTTCCCTCAGCATTTCTGCACCCTCTCTCCGGGGCATGACAGACATGTCGGGTTCCCCTTCATACCACACAAAAGCACAGGGAACTGGGCGCAGACACAGGTCCATCTACCTAGACACCTCTCAGCCATTTCAGAATCACTTCTCGAAGGGCACCACGTGGCCCCAGCACCACACTGAACATGGAGTGGAGGTGAAGGACCACCCAGATGTCCCGGATTCTACCTCAACTTATCTGGGGTTCCTGATGTCCTGTCCATCTTACCCATTCTGGGCCAAGACCCAAGGAACGAGGGGGTTGATCCTTCTCAGAGATCAAAGAACCAGGTAGGTCTAGTCTCCACCCCTCTGACCTTCCTTCCCCCTGTTCTTGGCTCTTCCAACTGGAAGAACATTTCATATTCTCCCTCAGTAGGTGGCCACTGCCCACCATTTTACTCCGATTTGCTCTGCCTATTGATGATACTAAAACCTTTTCTCCAGGCTACATGCTTGGCTCTCAATATTCAAGAGCGTTTGGAGTTTGGAGCTTCCTTTACTTTCCCAATAGAGCTTTCGGGACTTTATTTAGTTGTAGATTTCAAAAGCTGACCTAGGGTCATTATTTACTTTTGCCCTCCCGCGATAGTCCTCGTGATGTTCTCTGAGGCAAATGGATGCCTCTGGTTAAAAAAGGAATAGTCACATGGAAGAAAAAATTTTTTAAAACATCACCTTAGTATTTTTCAAAACATATCTCCCTCACGCCAATTTTTAGTCTGGGTAAGGATTAAGTTGTTCATTCGGAAGCTGGGACTAAGAGCAGAGTTTCCCCTCTACCTCACTGGGTCCGTACAAGAGAACGCTCTTATCAGAGAGAAATTAAACCACCTCCAGAATCAGGAAAAGCCCAAGAGAAAGGCAGGATTACAGCTATTACTGCTCCAAGCAGGGCAGGTGTGATGTTGATGTCAGAGAGGGTATCAGCAGCATCCTGTCACCCTGCTAGTCCCCAAGGAGTTCCAGGTCCACTCATCCAGTCAAGGGAGGGACGGCAACTTGGTCAGTGGGTTCCAGCAGGGGTCAGCAATGGATTGGACTGGAGTGCATCTAACAGCCCCAGAGGTGGTGCTAGAGGCTTTCCTTCTAGGGCTTTGTGTACTCATGGCTTTTACCTAAAAGAAACAGGTTTTCGTGGCCCAGGGTGTACATTTCAACAAATATTTATTGAGCACTTACAATGTATCAGGCACTGTCGTTGGTGCTTGGGATACATAAGTTACTAAACCAAAGATCCCTGCCTTTATGATTTTATATTCCAGCAGAAGGGATATAGGGATAAATTAATTATGTAGGATGTTAGGTAATAAAAGATACGGAATTAATGAAAATAGAGCAGGCTAAGTAGGATCAGGAACACCGGGTGGGAGTTCAGGTTAGACTGAGGTAATAAAGAGGTTATTTGGACAGGCTTCATTGTGCAAATAAGATATGAAGAGAGACTTAAAGGGAGTGAAGAAGCTAGCCAGGAGATATCTGGGGGAGTTCAGGCAGAGGGGACAGTTAAAGAAATAATCCTAGCAGGTGGGATCAAGAAACAGAAAGGAGACCAGCACAGCTGAAGCAGGATTATGGTCAGATGGAAGGGGCGGGGGCGGGAGTGGGGGCGGCGGGCGGTTGGTGCCAGATCATGTGGACCTTACAGTCCACTGTACTGACACTGGCTTTTTCTCTGGGCAAAATGGAGTCGTCGAGGACTTTGAGCAGAAGCATGATATGATCTGTCTTACATTTAAAAGTATTGTTCTGACTGCTGTGTTTGAGGGGTTTAAAGGAGGAGCTATGTTAGGAGGTACTTTTATTAATCTGGGTCAGAGATGATGATGGTAGCTTGGACCAGAGCGATAGCAGAGGAGGTGGTGAGAAATGATCAGATTCTGATAGATTTTAAAGGAAAAGCCAATAGACTTTCTTCAAGGGTTGGCTCTGGGGGAGTGAGAGACTGCGAAGACCCAGAGTGACTCGGAGTTCTTTGGCCTGAACGTCTGGGAAGACGGAGTTGCCACCAACTGAGGCAAGGAAGGCTAGAAGTGGGGACAGGTTCATTGGGGGAAGATCCAGTGTCCTGCGTTGGACATGTTGAGTTATAGAGATACACTAGACATCCCAGTGGAAACTTTGAATAGGCGACGAAATAAGTCCGGAGTCTAGGAGACAGCTCTGGGCTAGAGGTAAAAATTTGGGAGTTAATAGCATATTTAAAGCTCTCAGTCTAAATCAGATTAACAAGAGAGTGAATGTAGAGAAAAGAAAGGAAAGGCTAAGATGTCCTCGGGGCCATTCCAATGTGAAGAACTGCGGGAGCTGGAAAGGAACCGGAAAAGCTGACTCAGAAGGTGTGACTAGTGAGGTAGGAAGAAAGTCAAGAGCATGATGTTCTAGAAGCCCAGTAAAGAAAATATTCAAAAGGAGAATGGTCCATGCTCATGCTAAGTCAAGTAGGGCGTAGGCTGGGGAGATAGCCATTGGCTCTACTCACTCAGCAGTCACTGGTGACCTTGATGAGAGAGGTCGTGGAGGAGTGGTAGGGGTAAACACCAGTTTGCGATGGAAAGAACCTGGAGACCAGAACTATAGGTACTGTTGAGAGACATTTTTCTGCAGATGTGAGCAAAGAAATGGAATGGAATTTGGTAGGAAAAAAAAAAATGGGGTCAAGAAAAGTGATTGCTTTCCTTTTTGAGATGGGGTGGGGAGCAGGAAACCAGCCTGTTTATATATCGTGAAAATGATCCAAGACAGAGATGGGGGAGAATTGCAAGAGTGAGATCCCTGAGGGGGCAAGGGCAATGGGATCTAGTGCACAAGCAGAGGGACTAATTTTAGCTAGGAACATGGACATTTCATCTGTGAAGCAGTTGGAAATTCAGATCTCTTCTCCATTAAGCGTGTGCCACATTATAACGACCCCTTAGTCACTCAATAACTAGTACAAAATCTATGATGGGGCATTTGCTTTCCTGATGAATTTCCAGGTCGAGCGATAGAAGGAAAACGTCCACCAAGGGTTTTGAGGTATTAAATTCTGAGTTTCAAACCATAAATACCTTTTTCCTTAGATTGCTAATATTTTGTAATTTCTGAGCACCATTTTTAAGGCTGAATGGGGCATTTTGATCTCCTTTATAAGTGGAATGGCTGAGACAGATGGGGTCTCCTAGTCCATTTCGGTAACATGTTGATTATTAGCTATACTAATGTCCTTGTAACAGGAAGTCTTGCCTTGTTGCCCAGGAGACCCTGAACATGTATTCAATCCTAGTTAGAGGACCACTGTGACATAGAGATCGTTTTTGTTAGAGTCCTAGAAAACAGACCTACTTTCCCATCATTCCAAGTATTTGTATAGCTAACACAGAACACTTTTCAGAGACAACCATCAGCTTAACGAGTTTTGGGTCATAGACAACGTCACAGTGATATTCCCCTGTGATATTTATGAGATTCCTCCTTAGCCCCTCACTGTGGGTGTTTTAGTTCTAAGATTAAAGGGTTTCACCATCCACTCTTTATACTTTGCTGGAGACATAAAACACTTTATTGGCTAAGGAGTGGGAGGTCAACCTTCCTGCTATTGCCCAGAATACCAAATTCATTTCAACAAGAGCTGGAAGTTGCTTTTCTCCAGGGCTGTAATTAGGAGCTAGCCATAGCGATATGCACATCCAAAGATTCAGAGACCAACTTTTTTTTTTTTTAAGACTCCACATTCTGCCAGAGCTCTAGGAGGCACATTATTTAACAAGGACGCCTCGAGGCACAGAGGCTAGTCAGAGTTAGAGGTTAGTCAGAGGAATAGAGACCTCAAGCCCAGAATGATGTACTTCCCTGTGCACTGATTTTAGTCCTTCTGCTTCTCGGGTTCCCTATTCAAGGGGGCCCCAAGGTAGTGACTAAGTAGATAAATTAGAATGAGAGACTGGTAACTAGACAAGCTGAAAAAGGCACTGATGTGTCTTCTTGGAAAAAGGCACCTTCAGGAAAAAAATCCATGTGACAGCAACCATCTAATACTCAGAAGTTGGAAAGGGCAGTGGGATGCTGGAGCTTGGGTATGTGCAAATACCTCTAGATAATGGGCTCTAGAAAAGAACGTCATCAGTACAGTCCTGCAAGAAAATTCTGAGGGAGAAAGGAACACCAAGAAAAAGATCTTGCCATGCCACAAAGCGGCACAGGTCAGGAGGATTCAAGCAACCATTGCTGAGTGCGCTGAGTGTGCTGCTGAGCATCACGAGCGAAGGCGATGCTGCCGGTTGGAGTGGACAGAGATCTAAAGGAAAAAACCGTATCAGTGACAGCAAATAAAGGTGGCAGATGTTATATCTAAGCCAAGTTAAAGATCCACAGAACAATCTCGATGAGCTATCTGTGGCCAATCGTTTTAAGAGGCCATAGGGGAGAACTTAAGATATGAGCAGTAAGAAAGTGACCTCTACTGAAGGCTATCAGGTATAGTTGATGAATTTTCCTTTAAAGCCACAAGGCACCAGGTAGTGTCATATCATTTAGGGTCCCAGCAAGAAACATATGGTACTCAAATTGGGTCAATAGAGAAGAATATAATAAAGGCATTATCTTCCAGGGTGTGAGTAGAGGTTAAGCAAGGGATATTTCAGTATCCTGCAGCTGGTAACTTGGGGTGCCATTCCAATTCCTAGACTTGAAGGAGCAGGTACAAGGGCTTAGCGATAGATTACCAGAATCCAAAGAGAGAGCTCTGTGGAGAGGGTCACCTGCCAGGTGCAATGTTCTTCAGTTAAGGGATGGAGCTAGCTTGTAGCAGGCCTGCCAGGAGGGAATCAAGAAAAATTTACCCAGGTTTTATTCTCCTCCATCCCATGTTTTTTTTTTTTCTTCCTTGCTCACCATTGGCCAAACCCAACTAGAAGTCAGAGAATAAAAGAGTATTTTGGCTGGATGAAGAAGAACAGATAAAAGTAGAGAGGGGATACAGAAGGATATTAGAAAGTATCCAGCAAAATATCAATAATTTTGGAGAGCTAGAGGAACGCCCATTGTCATTTTTTATTAAAAAATTTTTTTAGAATGTGATTTCATAGTGTAGCAGTTAGCACATCTGCTTTACCCACAGAAGGTCCTGGGTTCATGCCCCAGTGGAGCCACAGTCCATGGTCTATGGCCCTGCTACCCTGAACAAGTCCAATGTCTGATCTCAGAAACTAAGCAGGGTGGGGCCTAGTTAGTACTTGGATGGGAGACCACCTAGGAAAACCAGGTGCTATAGGCATAAATTAAAAAAAAAAAAATTTTTTTAACTTTTTTAGATAACAAAATGTCTGCTATTGACTCAAAACAGGAGACTATATATTATGTAACTATATCTAAGCTACGGTCCCCAAGAAGAGCAATAACTATTATGCAGTTAGCGTGGCCAATAAGATCAATTTATAATTTTAGTGCTCTTTTATCCTTATTATGGAGCAAGAACAATACATTTCCACTGTGGAACATTAAGAAACATAGACAAACCAAAGGGAGAGAATAAAACTGTCTTGTAATCTTGCATTCTAGTGTTAATCACTGCTAATGTTATGGGATGTATTTCAGTTTCTTAATCATACCTTACATATGTATTTGTATATATTGTAACTTTTTATTTGACATAATTTTAGACTGACAGTTGCAATAATAGTAGACACAAAATTGCATATACCCTTCACAATAATCCTTCAAATGTTAACCTTTTACCACATCTGCTTTATTCATATCTCTCTATGTGTGTATACACACACACATGCATACATACATACGTACACAAATATAAGTTATACATACATCTTTTTTTTCCCTGAATCATTTGATATTACTCAACTTTAAAGTTTTAGCAAAGGCAAATTATGCCAATAACCTCTAAACCATTAATATTCCCAAGTGTAATAGGAAATTTTTTAAGTTGTAAATAAGAGAGTAAAAATGGTCACAGAATCAGTATCAAGAAATTTCCATCAGACTGGGACAGATTTAGCTAGCAATTGATCACCCTCAGACCTTTGTAAATACCCTGGGGTCTTATTGCAATGCTGAGACAGGCTGTAAAGGGTCTCGAGTGACAAATGCCCAGCCATGATCCTATTTATTAGATGAGACTCTTTAAACTGGGCTTGTGTAGGAGATCTCTTAGAGGGCTCAGAGAGGGACCTCAGAAAGTCACTTGTGAGGGGCTGTCTGGAGGCATTGAGCGGGATCGTGAGCAGCCGGTCTAGTGATGCTCTACTTCAAAGATGTTGTTGCTTGGCATCCCATCTCATCTAGAGTGTAGTATGTCATTGTGGAGAAGTCAACAATTCCAGGTGTCCAGTTGTAAATGCTTGATATAGAAGATAAAGAAATTAGTTATCGTGGCCAGGGCATAAACAGCCTTTCCCACAGTGGAATCACTAGGGAGAGAAGAGAAATTAAGGCCTTCTGTCACCTGTCAGGTGCTGATTTAAGCAGAATAATGCATTGGGCTGGATTAAATCATTTTTTCCCCCAGCATAGCACATCATCCGACGTCTTGGCATAAAATAGAGCCAGATGCTAAAATGCCGTTCTGGATTGTTTTCGAGAGTTCGGCCTGTTCCCCTGAGGTGTACAATTGAGAATATCATATTGTCCATACTTCTAAAAGTTAAACTTCGAGAGGCTCAGCAACAGGGTCAACGCACTACAGAGCAGCCTTGAGCTGGACATGAGGAGGCAGGAGCCAAAAGAGTCCACCTCAGACTTACCAGGGAGCAAGGGCGGATCCCAGACTTGGCCTTGTTTTGAAAGAGAAATTACATTATTTTCCTTATAAACTGAGACTTACAGGGTTCAATCAAGTTAGGAGACTGTCTCCTAATCAAAAAGAGAAAGACCAGTTTTAATATAGTAATCGATTTTCTCGAGGATACGAGGATACCTACTGATGTCCTATAAAGGAGGCTGGCAGTTGGTGCTCCAGGTGAATATCTTCATCACCAAAGGACCACCAAGGGACCTGCTCTGAGATCAGGAGGAAAAAAATGGAGGAGAAAGAGTACAGTGAGGGCTAACAAGGAAGAGAGGAAGCCAGGACTACTCTCGCACCAAGATCCCAGTTCCTAGAAGGAATGGCCTGTGGATCCTCCAGATGCTTGTGGGCCCAAGAGTTAGCTGCAGAGGGCGGGTGAGATTGGGGGCTACAGTCTTGCTGGAACAGCCACGGTGGAGCAAAGATGCACACACCTTAAAAGAATGTGACACGAGGACCTCAGTTGTTCGAAAAGGTAGCCAGGGGGAGAGCTTGAGAGCAAGTCTGCTGTCACCTTGACCCTACCACCTTGTCCACACTGTGTTCATAGACAATGAGTCAAAGAGAGACACAGACCATCTCTTCATGGGCAGCCGAGAAGAGGGTTTCTACCTTTGCTATCCCTCCTCTCTACTCCGCCATCAGAGCAGCAGGTGCCAGGGAGAGACTGCCTCCCTCCACTCTAAGCCACTAGAAACTAGCGTGAATAAGGGGTCGAGGGGAAACTTTAAAATCACATATAAGATTTAAATTTTGGAATGAACAGCAGGGAGTTATAAGAACTGAAAAAGACTGTTCTAATATATGAATCACTAGAAATTGCTAGGAAAAGAAGTTTCAAAAAAGAACAGATAATAGTTCCTAAAAAAAATTTTCATTTTATACCCAATAGTTAAGATTCTTATCTAAGACAGTTACATTAGACACCCATACATTCATTTCCTCCCCCCTTTTTAAGACCCCTGGTTGCCCTCTGAGTACAGCAGCAGACTTATCAAGGATTAAATGCACCCAGCCAACATCATAACCTTTTCAATCTACTTCTCCAGTGGCATGAGGAGCCTAAAATGGCCAGGAGGTAGTCTCAACTTCTAAATCAATGGGCCCACTGTGGGTCTCTTGGTGGGAGCATTCCTTTTCTTGGTGCTGTCAGGAGCTTCAAACAAGCAAAGCGCAAAGCAGGGGAGGAGGGACATAAAAACTCTGCAAGCTATAGGAGAATCCCACTCCAACATTTGCCCTGACCCATGTATTCTGGCTCTGGAAGAAACAGCTCACAGACAGTCCTGCCTCAGACCACATGCTCTGTCGAGCATCCTCATCTTACAAGTGTTGCCTCCCAGCTGACACCAAAATTGAATCTTCAGAAGCCTCTCTACCCAGCGACTTCTGGATGATGCAGTACACGATAAAACCAGTGGGTCCCATGGACATAATCAACCTTTTGCTCTACTTCTTTTATGAAAGAGTGGTTTTCTTGGTCCAAAACAAAGTTACATGAGATATTGTGTTAGTGAAGCAACACTAAGTCCAAAAATGATGCTCATGGGGGAGAAATGGCAGGTGAAGAAAACAAATTCCTCTCCAGAGTGTTTATTCCATGTGGGAAAAAGCAGTGCCATCCACGACTGAAGGGATGTGGTGTAACTCATCCCCCACAGTGAGGGCTCAGGTGTCCTCACTGCTCACAAATTGATAACCTGAGAAGAAGAAAAAAAATCATGTTATTGAACCTATGTATAAACTCCAAATCTGTCACATTTTCACTTTGTTCATGAGCCCATAAAATAAGCTCTCAATGCCAGGAAGGAGACCAATTCACCACTATAAGGCAGGTCATTTTATCTACCTGATAATTTAGCCTTCTTTGCAGTAGGTGCCTTCGGCGAGCAGCCACACGGGACACATATTCTTACATTCTGGGTTTATTCTGAGTAGTTCATTCATTCATTCTCCATGACTCAGGGCCCTCAGCAAAAACAAATGGTGCATGCAAGTTAAGATAGTTCAAGAAGGTAAAGAGGGTTATTGACAAACTTGTAGGCAGCATATAGGGGAATCACAAAAGATAGTTCTAATACTCTAGTGCCGCTACCATGCCTAGTCCCAAAAAGCAGAGGGAAAAGAGAAGTTTCCAGGACCCAGAAAGATAAAGTCATGTAGAGAGGGCCACCTAGAGGAAAACTGTGACATTCATTTGAGGTAACCCAATAGGAAGTCAGAGGAATAAATAATTTGATTTCAGTCTCTTCTTCTTTCTCATCTCTTGCTGAGGTCATATTTATCAAACCCAACCTAAAGCCAGAAGACAAGGAATGCAAACCAAGCAGGTCAGTCGAGAGCAGGAAATGGGCAGAGAGGTGGGAGCAAGTAAACACTGGATCTAGAGAGGCACACAGAGGTCATCCAGCACACATTTCTCCAAAAATTATTTATCGATTGCACCTATTATGTGCCGAACACTCTTCCAGATGTTGAGGACAGAGCAGTCAAAACACAGACAAAAACACTTAACTTCATGGAGCTCATAAAGTACATACATAAAATATATAGCATTTTATATATTTACAAGCAATAATGACAAAGTAAGGAGAGGATATAAAAATATCAGATGAGGAGGACTATCATAATCTTAAATAAGATGACAGATTTTCAGGGGAAACCTGAAGGAGCCAGGAAGTGGCCTGTAGGCACCTGGGAAAAGCAAACCATGCATTGAGAATAGCAAGTGGAAAGGCTCTGAGATGTATGCCTGGAGTATTTAAAACACAGAAGGCTAGTAGATGAAGAGGATTGAGCAAGAGGGACAATATTAAGAGAGAATATCAAAGAGGGGAAGGAATGGAGGAGTCAGGGTGGGGACCACACCACCCTGTAAGGCTTTGTAGAACATTGTCTGACATTTAGCTTTTACTCTGAGTGAGCCGGGAAACCACTGGAAGATTCGCACAGAGGAACAGCACGATCTGACACGTGTTTATGTCATCATTCTGGCTGTTGAGATAAAGTGATGTGAACAAGAGGATCAACATTAAGAGAATGAGACCGACCAGTTACGACGATACTACAATAATCCGGTCAAGCAGTGATGGATTAGACCATGATGGTAACAGGAATAGGAAAGATGACAGGACGGTAAAGTGACAGGATTTACTGAAGGATCGGATGTGGATATGAGAGAAAGGGAGGTTGACTCCAAGGTTTTTGGCCACTGGGAAAAAAGTAATTGCTATTCACGGAGATAGGAAGGGATGTGGCATGTCTGAGTTTGGTGTCTATTGTGCCGGGTGGTTATTAGGAGCAGTTGTGGACATGTTTTTGACATCCAAGTGCAGATGTGAGCTGGATGTATGATCAGGTTTTTAGGAGAGATGGGTCCCTTAAATATGCATTTGACAGTGTGGTGTCCTGGAAACCAAAGAGAGGGGATCAGCTGTGACAAGTGCTGCCGATCGGTTAAATAAGATATGACCTAAATTTACCACTGGAATAAGTAATGCAGGTGATATTTGTAAGAGCAGTTTTAGTAACGTGTTGGGATGTAAGATGGTTTAGAGTGGGATCAAGAAAAACGGAGGGAGAAATATTGGAGATAGTATAAACAAGTCGTTTAAGGAGTTTTGCTATAAAGGGAAGGAGAGGACAGTGGGGTCAAGACAAGGTTTTTAAAGACTAAAGAAAATTTTCCCAAACCTCATTATCACTAATCCTCCAATCTTGAACAATTAATATTTACCTCAGAAATTGAGGTATGAGTCTATATAAGAAGATCTATCAACCAAATTCACATTAATAGAATAAAGGAAAAATGCAAAAAAAAAAAATTTACATAACTAGGCAGCAAAAACATTTGATTTTTTAATAAACATCTATTTATGATGAAAAAAAAAACCTTTCAGAAAACTAGAAACAGAAGGAAATTCTTCACCTTAATAAAGTTTATATGTCAAAAACAAACAGCCAATGTAATTAGTGGAGAAACTTTAACAAGATTAAGATGCCCCCATCTCTGCTATGGTTTATACTCAAAATCCTGACCAACTTTATTATAAGGAAAAAATTATAAGTGTATAAAAAGATTGGAAGAAAAATACAAACTGCCATTATCTGCAGATGATATATATATCATTGATCTAGAAAAACCAGCAGAATCAACAAATCATTAAAATGAATTTCTCTAAACCAGTAACAACCAACTGGAAAATGTAATAAAAATAAAACACTGTTCACAGTAGTAACAAAAACTCTGAAGTAACTAGATTTAAATTTAATCTAATGTACATAAGACTTCTATGAAGAAAACTTTAAAACTCTAACAAAGGATATAAAGAAAATCTAAGCAAGCAGAATTTTATCCTCTTAAATGGTACAACTTGATAGTATAATACTTATTTTGGAAAAAAACTAATCAAGACTATAAAGAGGATCTAAATAGATAAAATTTCATGCTTTTGTATAGTCCAACTTTATGGTATAATAATGTTTCCCTAGATTCATCTATAATTTTAGTAATTCACCTCAAAAGTCCAGTTGGACATTTTAAGGAAGATAATAACCTGACTCTTAAATATGAATAAAAGTCAACTTTAAAAACAATAAACCTTAAAACAATAAGAATATCAAGGTGGAATTTTCCCAACCTAATATTAACAGAATATTGGCTCTTAATACCTTATATGAACAAATTTGGGCTGAAGAACAAATAGAACAGAGGAATATAACAGAGAATTTAAAGACAGCTATTTATGTATCAGAATTTAACATATACTAGAGAAAGCACCAAAAATTCACTAACAAATGAAAATAGATAGAATGGTTGATTGATTGATTAGTAGATGATGTTGAGGACACTAGCTCATTATATGAAGCAGTATAAACTTATTAATATCATCACTATATCGAGAAATATAAACTGGATCCTTACCTAACATCAAATACAAAGGGTTAAAGATTTAAATGTGGGAGAAAAAGTTATACAAGAAAAGTTCAGAGAATATCTTTATGTTTGAGGAGTAGGGATGGACTTTAAAAAAAATTAAGAAACATAAACCATAAGGCAAAATGTTGACAAACTTGATTACATCAAAATTTAATCTTTCCCAAATTACAGTGAGGTACCACTTCACACCCACTGGAATGGCTACAATTTTTAAAAAATGGAATATAACAAGTATTGGCAAGGATGTAGAGAAATTGAAACACTTGTACATTGCTGGTTAGAATATAAAGTGGTTCAGCCACTTGGAAAATAGTTTCATGGTTCATCAAATGTTAAACAGAATTACCATATGACCCCACAATTTTACTCCTAGGTGTATACCCCAAAGAATTAAAAACAGGTGCTCAAACAAATGCATGTACTTTTCATAGCCGCATTATTCATAATAGCCAAAAGGTGGAAACAGCACAAATGTTCATCAGTGGAAGAATGGATAAACAATTTGTGGTATACCCATATGATGGAATATTATTCAGCCATAAAAAAGAATGAAGTAGTGATACATGCTATAACCCAGATGAACCTCTAAAACATACTAAGTGAAAGAAGCCAGACACAAAATGTTACATATTATATGATTTCATATATATGAAATGTCCAGAATAGAAAAATCCATAGAGAGAGAACAGATTGGTTGTTTGTTGCCCGAGGCTAGTGGGGAGGGAGGCTGGGAAGAAACTGCTTGAGGCATAAGGGTTTTTACTTTGGAGTGACGGAAATGTTTTGGAACTAAATGGAAGTGGTGGTTGAACAACACTGAAAATTACATGTCACTGAATTGTTCACTTTAAAATGATTAATAAAAAAGACTTGGTGGAGGTACTAAAAAGGAAAAGCGTACTATCCAGGGGGGAAATTAATAGACAGATAATAGAATTAAAGGAGATTACTTGTACACTGTGAACTGAGGATCGATACTTAGAATAT
>NW_006434839.1:8858574-8886099 GCF_000325575.1 Pteropus alecto
CTTGCAAATTTATAAGAAGACAGTAACCCCAATAAAACAATGGGCAAAAGATAAAAAAACAAAACAAAACAAAACAAAAAAACCCCAGCATTTGTAGAAGAAACCAAAAGTTGATACAATATGAAGAAATGCTCAGGGAAATTCACATTAAAATAGCAAGTTATTTATTTATATCTATTAGATAGAATATAATTAGAAAGTTGAATGATACTAAGTGTGGGGATGTATCTTAGATCATGTTCCCCAGAGGCAGACTTTAAGATGTGGATTCATTTGCAAGTGACGTATTAATTAAGGAAGTCATCCCAGGATAAACTGGTAAGGAATTAGGGGGCACAGGACAGAAAAATGGAAGAAACCAAACAAGAATGTATTTCAGACAGAGTCCTAGCCTCAACCTAGCCTCATCCTGTGGGGGAGTTCTGGCAAGCAAATTACACCTCAGTTCCAACCATTTTAAGGCAAAGAAGTTGGGATTTAATAATTCTGCAGTCACTATTGCCTACAGGCGCCCTGGAGGGACCTAAACCCCCAGGTAGCACTTCCTATTTTCTGGGCTAAGTGGCTCCAACTGCTCAACAGCAATCCTCTAAAGAAGATTTTAGGACTGGCCAGAAGCAAATTACACGGGAACTAGGAGCCGAGTCCACAGGGGCAGAAAAAGAGATTGATGAGAAACACGCAGAGCAAGAATATAGCATCTGCAACAAGCAGTGAGAATTCAGAAACCTCCACGAACTACTGGTGGGAAAACGGACTGAGGAAATCATTGTGGAGAGCAATCTAGCATTTTTTAGACTGATTAGATTAGACAGACCTATGAGTATCATATGACACAGCATTTTTCGTTTGGGATATATTCACAAAGAAATTATAACGTGGGTTCATAAGAATAGTTACTTGGATGTGTCCATAAAGACATGGCTTTCTCTCCCCCACCCGCACCCCAAAATCCTAGGGGTCACTAATGTGATCCTATTACCAAGGCTTCCACAGGCTCCTTCCTTCATCCTGACCTTTTAACGTCATTGGATCTACTAAATCATAAGAGCCAAGTGACAGAACGTGTTTGCAGCCTGAACCAGCTGAAGAAATATTTCTTGCTTTGAGATCCACTCAAATTTGGCAGTTTTTCAAAGGAGTCACCTGTTGAATTTGTTAAGGCAGAATATCCAAAGGTATTATTTGTTACCTCCAGGTAGTGTGCCTTTTTTCTTTTCTTTTTCTTTTCTCCCCTCCCCTCCCCTTCCCTCCCCTCCTCTTTTCATGTAAGGCAGCTCAGTTCTTTACTTGGGAGGAGATTCCTCATATACCTCCAAACTGGACCCCTTATAACAGGCGGCCCTAACCCCCAGGCTGCAGACTGGTACCGGTCTGTGACCTGTTAGGAACTGGGCTGCACAGCAGGAGGTGAGCGGCAGGTAAATGAACGAAGTTTCACCTGTATTTGCAGCCACTCCCCGGCGCTAGCATCACCGCCTCTGCTCCACCTCAGATCATCAGGCGTTCGCTTCTCATAGGAGCACTGGTCCCTGGTGCCAAAAAGGTTGGAGACTGATGCCTTATAAGATAAATTGATGTAAATTCTCTCAGATTTCCCACTTCCTGGCATGCATGCTTTTTAGCAAGGCTTTAAGGATACTTTCTGGACATGCATAATTTTCTTTGGGATGGTGGGAGGATCAAGAGTCTTTTATCAGTCAGGATCCAGTCAGGAAAGTGGAAATGCCTGATATTTCAAGTAAACAGTATTTGCTAAAGGTAATTGGTTACATAATTGGAACACCGAACAAGCCAAAAAAGAGAGGTTGAGGTAACTCAGATTAATATCTTTAGGAAGCTAGCTGCTGGTCAGGCTCTGCCAATTGGAGGCACTCTCGGGAACTGGAAAGTGAAGGAGGGAAGATGGAGTCTCTCCCAGTTTCCAGTTTGAGTCAGCATACTCTCCACCTCCAGCTTCTTCAAGAATTCCCAGCAATAACCTCACCATATCCCATCAAGATGTAAGTAACAGTCAAGCCCGCTACACTCCTTTATCCATTTAGCCACATCTCCTTATGTGGGCTGGGATATACCCCCCACCCCCACCCCAGCAGTCTACACATTAGCAGTAAAGAAAATCTGGAAAATCAGTCCAGTTCCAGCATCATAGGTAAATGTCTGACACACTTGCAGCAAGATGGTGAAGGTACTTTGCTGGTCCTGCCAGATGAAAGCAAACAGCTTCTAGTATTTTTTATCCTAGTGAAGATAACCCAATACCTGCCTAGCTCCACCTGGGCATCACTAAGCTTCTGTTATGGGCTATATTTTGTAGGAGAGACTCTGGACATCACCTGTAACATAGAGATAGGATGGCACAGGAGGCAAAATAAATAGAGGTGGAGGAGATTTAAAAAGAGGAGAAAGAGAGTAAGCAGAACACTCCTTTTTCCTACATTCCTTTGTTTTCAGCCATTCTGTGTCATTATATTTGAGGTACGACTAGGTAAAGAGTCCGTGGCTGGATTTTAAAATCCAACCCAAGAATGTCTATCTCATAGGTGAGCTTAGTCCGTTTATGTTTATTCTGAATATTTATTTATTTGAACTTATTTCTATCTTATTTTACATTTTTAATTTACCATGTTTTTGTTTTTGCTTTTATTCTCTTGCTTTTCTTGACTTGTACTGCATCAATTTTTATTTATTTTGGGGCATCTACCACTTCAGCCAAAAATCCTTTCCTGTAAACCAGATGTTCTATATAAAAATGCTAAGCAGTAGTATTTTCTCATTTTAAATGGAAATATATGTCATCAAAACTCTCCCAATCAAGTTCTCAAAACATAACTAAAATACCTATCTATCGTTTACAGATCATCACATTAAGGAAGAAAAATGCTTTAAAATTGTTTTCTGATCAGAAGTAATTAATTGTTAAACAGTTGATTTGATGCCATAATCTGGTCTCTCAGCACCAGCAACATCTAAAATACATATTCCTTTGCCAAAACTTGTGCTTTATAAAATGACTACATACGATTTTGACATTCTGCTAGTTATATTTGGAATGTAAATCACATTATTACTTGCACGTCTTTAAAATACGTATTTTCTAAATTCTATTGAGTTTTGTGAACACGAATATACATTATTCTTCGATAAATAGTGGATAGAAAACATTTGTATCAAAAAATATACTTCTATAAAGTTGGTATTTAAAAGCAAGGAAACGGTCACAATATTAATAAGCAAGATATTGTGTGAGATATATCTATATATTCTTCTAGTAATTCTCCTTAAATGTTTAACATGCAATTTTTACAAAGTTAAAAAAAATGTATCATTCTCCTGAACGGATGGAGTTCAAAAGGAGGACTGTTTACCTCTGAATTCTCCCCTACCATCTTCCCTGCTATTGACCAGTATTTTGGTTCCATCTTATTTTCTTGCTAACTATTCATTTTGATAGATTTTAAAATCTAGGGAAAAGTTTCAAAAATAGTATTGACCCTTAACCTAGACTAAACAACGGTGTACATTTTGCCCCATTTGCTTTATCACTAGATTTCAGAAATTTGAGCATAATATGCCTCGGTGCTGGTTTTTTGTTTGTTTATTTTTTTATCTTGCTTTGGGTTTGTTGAGACTCTTTGGTGATTGATATTTTTCTTCAAATTTGGAAACTTTTGGGCCATAGTCTCTTTAAATATCCATCCCGCTTCTTTACCAAGGCCTCCAATTACACACAGGTTAGACCATTTGGTATTGTCCTGCAGGTCACAGAGGCTTTATTCATTTTTCTCAGCCATTTTTCTCATTATGCTTCAATTTGGGTAGTTTCTTTTATTATGTCAAAACATTACTGGTTACAGCTCTTCTTGCTGAAAACCCGCTCCTCCCTTGGGGCATACTCAGTCTTATCTCTTCTCCCAAATTCCACGGGGCTGCAGCTTCCCCTAGCGTGGCCCATCTCCTTCTAAAATGTACTTTTGATAAATCTTACCTTTTCTAAATCTCAGAACAAAAAAAAGAGAAAACAAAAACATTACTCATATTTTCTTCCTCAGTGTCTATTCTGCTATGAAACCCTTCAGTGAAATTAGATATTATCTTTTTTTCCTATGGAACATATTAGACTTACTAAATTAGGTCATAAAAAGGCATACAAGAATTTCCAAAAATTAAAACAGTAGTGTCAATGAATGTTTGAATCATGTAAATTGAAGTATCTAACCAAACAGTTTTTGAATAAGATGATGTATTTCTCTTCCATGTGTGGACATTTTCCCCTATACTATTGAGGTTTTGATTAGGTTGAGGTTTTGATTAGGTTGAGGTTTTAGTTTGATACGCTGCATGTCTATATATTTTTTTTCTCTTTATAAATTGAGTTAACGAAACTTCTCAGGAGAATTTCCAAAAGTGCTCGTGGACCAACAAAGAGTCTGAGATCTTCTGAGGGGTATCTGTGAGCTGACTCTAGCAATTTGTCAAATGGACTCTCACTCCAGAGGGCAAAGTCTCAGGTAAAGATTAACGTCTGTACATATTGAGGAGCTACCTAAGACTACACGGTAAGAAAGAAGAAGGAGGACTACCCTACCCACCCACCACCCCAACCTCCAGCATATTCGTAACCACTCAAAGATGTCTGGACATATAAGGGGTAAAGAGAGCAGGCAGTGGGGAAATCGACTATACTCCTTGCAGATCCAATTCTATAAAGCTCAGACGTTGTTTTAGTCAGTATTTAGAAGTTATTTTTCACATTCTAAATTATAAATTTAAACATTCAAAATACATGTAATTACGTAATAGCTATTAGTTTTATCAGCTTTTCGATACCCATTTAGCTATATTGTTTCTCTCAAATCCAAATCCATATCCTTTTCCCTTGGCTCATATTTAAACAGGCCCTGAAACTCAAAATTCCTCTGTATCCGTTTGTGAATTCCTGATGTATCCTTTCCCAAAGCTTTTATTCCTAGGAATCATCGAAGAGAAGTCCCCCAATTGTTCTTATTAAGGATTTTCTATCTGTTACCATGAGAGGGCGACTTTCAATAATTTCCTGGATCTAGGCTCCCTCTTGGGGTATAATTCCAAATTGCTCCCTAATGTCATTCCTTTCCTCTTTCGTTAAACCTCTCTGGGACCCAGTCATTTCCCCAGACTACTGTCATCAGAACATCTCCCTAACCCTTTCCTAGCCTAGTCCCCAAATATAAAAACAGTTAGGTTCAGATGTAATATCAGAGGAACATCCTTCTTTTATAGAAGACTAGTTTTGACATTTCAGGTCTCGTATCTTCCTCTGAGTATCAACCTCTCTTCATTCTTCTGTGATATGTCCCTAGTTTGCCTTCTGTCATTTCTAAAGCTAACATTCTCGAGTCAGTTCTCCCTTCATTTGAAACACCCAATAGGCCAGCCCTACCTGCTGATCAGGGTCCTCCCACCCTCTCTGAGCCAGCCTGACTAGTAAGTGAAGGCGGACCGGATGCAGGCTCTCTATAGTGAATTTTCACCCTTTGAGATGGTATTGTTTTATTATTCTTATAAGCAGGCCCTCTTCCTCTTCATCTAGTCATTGCTACATACTGCTATGATATTGACAAACGTGACTGGGTCCTAAGCAATGGACATATCAGGGCCAAACTAAGAGCACAGAGCAGAGGGTGGGTAGGTAGGAAAAGGCCTCAGAGAGGCTGTGGATAAGCCATATAAATCCCTTGATGTTGGTTCCACCTTGATTTTTCCTTGTACCCAGAATTTCTTCTTTAAAAATAAGATAAAAAAGGAAGAAAGTTTGAGATGGCTATCTAGTATCACCAACAGTGACTAGCACTTATAAATCAACCCCCAAAATTCCATATTCTATATGGAATTTTTCAGTTGAGTTTTCAGTTATTCATTCAATCAACAAACGTTTGCTGAGTGTCTACTGTATTCCAAGTATTGCTGTTCAGACACTGGGGATATAGTAATGAAAAATCTTTGCCACACTGGAACGTACATTCTCGTGAAAGAAATGGATAATAAATGAACAAATGTATAAATTCAGATAAATCTAAGGGCTTTCACGAACAATAAAGCATAGTAAAGAGATAGAATGCGTCTGGGAGAGAATACCTATCTGGGGTAGCTAAGAAAGGATCTCTCTTATAAGGTCACACTTGTCCAAAAAAATGAGTGAAGCATGAGATTAAGTCATAGGAATTCTTGGTGAAGAGTGTTCCAGAGCACAGAATTAACAAAAACCCCGAAAGTTTATGACCTTAGCACGTTCAAGGACTAGACTAGCAAGAAGTCTAAGATGGCAAGAGTCACTGACATGATGAAGAGACTGGCCGGAGATGAAGTTAGGGAGGGGATAAGGAGAATCACACGAAGTCTTCTATAATATGAGAAGGAGTTTGAGTTTTATTCTAAATGTCATAGAAAAGTATTGACAGGTTTTGAGCAGGAAAATTCTTTTTTTTTTTACATTAAAAAAATTTATAGAAATTCATTTGCTTCTTTCTCCCTCTTTCTCCTGTGTGACATTTTCACTGTCTCTGGGCCTAATTAAGGGTTCACAAGGACACCAGAGGAACAGGCCCACCTTGCAACTCAGGGAAATGGCATGCTTAGGCGAGAGTTCACGGAGTCTTTCTAAGGTCCTGAGAAATAGAATTCTTTCTTATAAAACACCTATGATATCTTAAGGGAAATGGAGCCGATAAGAACTACCAGCATGCAGTCTAATCTCTGCCTGATGTGGTATTCCTTCCCCAATAGTACTTCCGTTTTTTTCCCCCTCACCCACAAAGAAGTTTCATCTTAAATAAAGCTATGACTGTGTTTAGGCATCTCAAAGTGAAAGGGAGCTTTGGCTTGGGCCGGGGCAGCTGAAAAGCAGTCACATTTGAAATATATTTAGGAGATGGAATCGATAGGCCTTGACAATGGGCAGGTTGGATGTGTAGTTGAGGAAATGAGAGAAATCAAGGATAACTCCAAAGGTTTTTTTGTTTGCTTGTTTTTGTTTATTTTTATTTTTTTTATTTTTTGCCTAAACAACAGAATAGATAGCAATGCCACTTACTGAGATAAGAAACAAGAAAGAGGAATGGGCATGAAGAAGAACGACAATCAAGAATGATTCTGGACCTGTCAAAGTCTGAGATGCCTGTTAGACATTCCACAGCCGATATAAACCACGATTGTATATATCCTGCAACCCAAATGTAAGCTCCAAGGGGACAGTGACTTCTGTCTGTTTTGTTTATGACTGTATCCTTAGATCTTAGAAGAGGCCCTAGCACATAGCAGGTGTTTATGAAACATTTGCTGAATGAATGAACAAATTAAATGAATAAATATGAGCCTGAGGCTTTTGTTGTTTGAAGTCCTGGCCTGCAGCCCTTGCTGAGCAGAACGATAAAAAAACAAACGATGGCAACAAATACCATGTACTAATGCCTCAAATATGGAGAGAGAGTAGGGTTGAGGGGGCCTCCATCAGAACTCAAACTCAGATTTCCGGATTGGCCTGAGCAAAGAGAATAGAAGGCCAGCCCTGAACAGAGGAGTCAAACCCATTTTCTTGTAGATCTCCCTCAAAAACAAAGGAAGCCCAAATAGTGATATGAATTTCCTTCTTGAGAGAAAATAAGGTGGGACAGGGAGAAAGAGGAGACTTCATCAAGAGCTTCCTCCCCACCCTTCATCCCCATCACCCTAAGTCTATGAATATTGATGTTTTTGCCAGTCTTTTTTAAAAATGAGTTTCTTATTTTTCAATTACAGTTGACATACAATATAATATAGGTTTCAGGTGTACAATGTAGTGATTAGATTTTTTTCTGTAACTTACAAAGTGATCTCCCTGATAAATCTAGTACGCATCTAGATACCATACATAGTTATTACCACGTTATTGACTATATTATGTTATACCTTATATCCCCATGGCTATTTTGTAACTACCAATTTGTACTGCTTAATCCCTTCCCCTTTTTCACTCGCCCTTGTCCTCTGGTTCCCCCTCCCATCTGGCAACCATCGAAATGTTCTCTGTATCTATGAGTTTGTTTCTGTTCCTTTATTTTGTTTCTTAGATTCCATATGTAAGTGAGATCATATGGTATTTTCTTTCTCTGTCTGACTTATTTCACTTAACATAATGCCTTCCAGGTCCATCCCTGTTGTTGCAGATGGCAAGATTTCATTTTTTATAGCTGAGTAATAGTCCATTGTATACATGTACCACTTCTTTATCCATTTATATATTGACAGACACTTGGGTTGCTTCCATATCTTAGCTATTGTAGATAATGCTACAATGAACATGTGGATACTTATGTCTTTTCCAATTAGTATTTTGGGTTTCTTCGGATAACTACCCAGAAGGGAAATTGCTGGGTCCTTCTTTGCCTCTTTTTATAGCCTTTAAAGTCTATTTTGTCTGGTGTAGGTATTGCTACCTCAACTTTCCTTTTCATGTCCATGAAATATCTTTTTTCCATCCCTTTACTTTTGGGCTGTGTGTGTCTTTCCTTTACTTTTGGGCTGTGTGTGTCTTTCTATCATAAGTGAGTCTCCTGTAAGGCTTTTGTCAGTCTGGAAATTCAGTATATGGTTTGGTATGAAAATGTAACGTATAGGAAGATATATGTAGTTTGGTATGATTATGTATTATCCTACACTGTTGCTGGCTATCACACCAGGCAAAGTCTGGTCTATTTTGGAAGAACTGGAAAGATCAAGAAAATGAAAAAAGTAAGAGAGTCAGAGGAAACTTCTTGGGTTCAGCCTCACTAGATGCCGATAAATTAGTGCTAGTTGCCTATAGTCTACCTTTTGTGGATGGACTCAATTATGACACTCAACTGTGTCTCAGTTATGACACTATGTCTCTTATTTGAGTGTAGAATTCTGTAATATTAGCAAATACTCTTTCTTGGAGAGAGTCATCCAAATTGATCACATCTATTTCCTAAGTCCTTGTCTTACATTAGGGTCTTCGATGCTTGGACTTGAAAGCTAAGAGTCTGTGCCCTTGTCCTCTGGTTCCATTAAGCTAGATCAGGAGAACTGTTTTAAAGAGACAGAAGAACGAAACGTGTCAGTGGGGCTGGGAAGGTTCCATGAGCGGGAAAGCACATCCTCTCTCCTTCATGTATCATTCCACCACACCCGAAACATTTACAAGTTTGCCACAGTGGGTATCTCCAGTCTCAGGTTTTTTCCTGAGACTGCCTTCTGTCTCTTACTATGTGTCTTGTATATTTAAAATCTCATATTTTTTTCCTTTTTGTTTCTCCCGTGGCCTCCATCTCCCTAACACTCCAGTGCTAAATTCTGCTAAATTCTGTGTGGAAAGACAGCTTCCACTCTTTTTTGATCACGTATCCCCATATTTTTAATTTTATGACCTTGAATTTCCAAGATTCCCTATCTCCTGCTCTTTTTTTTGTGTTTCTCCATTTCTCTCAGTCTTTCTTAGCTATTTCTGCCAGAGTGGCTATTACTGCTGCTACATTCTCCTCTTCATAAAATTCATTAGCTCTGAAAATAATTTTCCTTTCATTCATCTCTGAATAATGCTAGTTCTGTTCAGATTTGGTGCCGGTCAACAGATGAGATGAATGAATTTATAAACCACGGATAGCAGGTAGGTTGTGAGGCAAAGCTCCCTGCCCAGTCTCCAGTTTCTAGAAAGCTTTCATTTTTACTTCGCTAAATAGATAACTTTCTGAAACCCCTATTTCCTGGTTCTCTGATATCTGAACTAATATAAAGCATTAAAACTACAGATGCAGTCTTCACTGCAGCCAGGATGTTAAAGAATTTGTGGTACCAAACATATCTTCTCCCCTATAGGTTCTGAAATAATTAAAAACATGCGAGAATAATCGGATACGTTCAAAATACCTTTTTGTTGTTGTTGTTAGAAGCTAGTGTGGAGACTGTGGCTGGGGCCTGAATATAAATTTGGCTTCCTAATGCATCCCCCAAGTCACTGAAAAACAATAGGCCTCTCCCTGACAAACAAAGAGCCTCCCCAGGTAACTTACCACATGTTGCTGGCCGGCTGCTTGAGAAGAAAGTGCCAGAAATGAAATAAGCTACCTTTGCTCAGCATTTACATGCCTCTACCTTTGCATTGCAGAAGGAAAGAAGGGTAGATACCAACAATTTCACAAGGATAGACGTTTCTATTTTATTAGCCAGTGGTCCCCAACCTTTTTGGCACCAGGGACTGGTGCTCCTATGAGAATCTAATGCCTGATGATCTGAGGTCGAGCTGAGGCGGTGATGCTCGTGCTGGGGAGCAGCTGCGAATACAGATGAAACTTCACTCACTTGCACTGCTGCTCACCTCCTGCTGTGCAGCCCGCTTCCTAACAGGCCACGGACCAGTACTGTCTGCAGCCCTGGGGTTGGGGACCCCTGTTATAAGCCATCAAAAGTAGGAAGAGAGGAAGAAAATGGCTCCACAAAGCGTTCTTCTTGCCTTGTGCCCCTTTGCTTTTAAGGTCACATTTCCCAGAGTGCTCTGTGCCACCCCAAGCACCCCATCCTTACTACCCAGCTGTTATCTGAGGCATGAGGTCTCCATCTGAATGTTGAAAGTTGTAGAGGTGAAGAGATGAGAGAAAACTATTCGTAAGTCCTATCATAGATCACACTCAAGGGGTAGTAGGAAGGGATGGTCAACCTGAGTTTCAGTTGATGTCACCCCTATATCTGAAAAAGAAGACAATCGGTGGGGAATGTGTGATGCATTCACATTGTCTTCTATCAGTTGGTCTCCGTTTGTTCAAGCAAATCCTGGCTCTGCCTTGACCTCAAGCCTAGTAAGTTTTTTCGTTCTGGATGTAGCTGCTTTATAGTTGGTAGCATTGGATTGTTCATTAAGCTTTGGTAATTTTTGTGAGTTTTTTTAAAAATCTTTTGCTATACCTCAAAAGTTACAGTTTAGATGCTTTAAGGCAGAGGCTCCCCTCCCTTGTTCATGGTATTGTCCCTTTCTGTAATTTTCGTGGCTACTTTCTGCTGGTTCTCCCCCAGCCTCTGGCCCCTTCTTTTCAGCGTTTCTCACATCACCCACTCATGATGCTCTTCCTCTGGTGTGTGCAGCCTCCGGGGCCCTATCCTATACCTTGGCCTCTTTTCAGTCCACCAGTTCTCCTGCTTGATCTCATCTACTCCAACGGCTTTAACTAGCATGCATTCCTGAGGCTGGCTCCCAAATGTGTAATTCTATTCCAAACCTCTCTCTCTGGAGCCATAGGCCTATGTTTTAAATCATTTACTAGGCAATGTCCCCATCTGTACCTCATACTCAACCAACCAAAACCAAAATCATCATTTATCCCCCAAATTGTTCCATCTCCTTTATTCTCTAATATGGTGAATCATACTTCCAATCTCTCAGGTAACCAAGCTAAAAAAAAAATGGTTATATCCATTAGCCTATAGATCCAATTGGTTACTAAGTCCTATTAATTCTACCTTCCGAACATCTTTCAAATATCCTTTTTTTTTTTCCTTAAATCCCTCTTTGTTGCCTCCACCTTGCTTTAGAGCCAATGTTGGTTTAGGTGTTTTAGTTGTAAACAATAAAAATGAACTCTGATTAATGTAAGCAAAGTAATAGGAAGATTTATTTGAAAAGAAATTGAGAAAGCTTACAGAATCGAAGGGAAAACGGAAGAACCGTACTTCATGGAGGACTGGATCTAGGGCAGCTCTGGGGACCTCAGCAGGTGAAGCTTAGTCTTTCTGTCTGGGACACTGCCTATGGTCACTCGGCCACAATCATCTTTTATCTCTTTATGTCTTTATCAAACTTCCAAATTCCCAGTAGAGAGAATCTGCTGGCCATCTTTGAAAAAGTCATTCAAGGCTAGAACACAGGGTGATGGGACAAGTTTGCAAGTACTACAGACCCTTACAATTTCTCTACCCTTTCTCAGTAGTGCCACGGCCATCTCAAAGCCCTCTGCATCTTTCCAATCTATGGTTCTTACTGCCACTATTTTCATATTTCTAAAATGCATATTGTTCGCTGTATCTCCTTACTTAAAATTCCTCAATAGCTTTTCATTATTCTTAGGATAAACTACAAGCTTCAACCAAGGACTTCACTCTAGGATTTGGAGCCTGGCTATCTCTCTAGTCTCATCTCTTGCTATTTTCCTGTTAAATTTTATATTCCAGGCATACTACAGTTACTTGTAATCCCCCTAAACAAGCTATGCTTTGTTTTAGTCTCATATTTTTGCTTAAGTGACTCCCTCTTTTTCAAATACCCATTTTCTCTTCTCTTTACCTGGTTAACTCACACTCGTCTTTCCAGGCTCAGTTTAGGTGTTAGTTCCAAATCTCTCCCAGTCACTTCTCGTCCGGGCTAAGTGCTCTTCCTCTGTGCTCTGATAGCATCCTGAATGGACCTCTAATATAGGCATTGCAATCTGTTGGCATGCAACTCTTTCCTCGTCTCACTTACTGGCTGAAGTTTGAGCTCCTTGAGGTCTATGACTACATCTGATTTATGTTTGGTTTCCATTGCCTAGCTTAGGGCTTAATACATCATAAATGTTCAGTGACTATATTGAAATAAACAAATATTGATTTTGAATGCCTACTCTACAAAGCACTGTGGGGGAAACAAAAAAATACACACACACACACACACACACACACATATACATACATACATACACACACACACACATATATTTCACATTTTTATTTTCAAGGAGCTCACTGCCTAGGAGGCAAACAATACCTTCACATAAGAAAAGTACAAGCAGAACTATAAGATCCTGTATAATTTCATGCACAAAAACCAATGCCTATGGGCCAGAGTTTGGGATTGGAATGATCTGGAAAGTCTTCTCTGAAGAGGAAAGGTCTGAGCAGTAACACGAAGAAAGAAGAAGATTCAAATCGTTTGAAGAGGTTAGGTGAATGTTTTAAGTGTGGAGAGGAAGAGAAAAATGCTCACTGTTTTTGGAGTGTGGCGAAAATTTTGCCTAAGGTAGAGGTTGATTAAAATATGATGAGAAGGTCAGTGTGTGTAGGGAGGTCATAGGTGAGGGAAGAAGAATTGGAGCAGAGTTTGTTTAAGTCTTTGTGCGTTTCATTCTCTGATTCCAACATAGAACACCTCAGCATTCTAGGTTGCTGGTTCATCCCAAATTCCGTGTCTCCTCCAGAATCGAGAAAAGAATAATTAAGGTATTTTCAAAATGGAAAGTTTCCATGCCAGGGAATCTCCTCTTCCTCCCTGAAATAAGTTTCCCTGGTATCCTTGAAGGTATGTATGGTATACCAGCTCTTTCCATTCTTATTTTTGATGTAGTTTATATTGTTCTTGTGATTTTTTAAATCTACCCAGGGTTGCAGACAAGCAGCACAAGACTTGAACCTCCCAATTTGATGGCTCTTATTTATTTTACTTTCCTTATATACATGAACTGGAAAAACTAAATGTGAGAAAAAGATGAAAAGCTCATTCGTCTATTTCCCTGGAAGAGCATTTTCAGAGTTTAGCACAGTCTAGTCATGAACTGCATAAGCATCACAAACCTCTCTTTTCTCTAAACGGTGGGTTCTACATCATTAACTCTTCTCTTTCATTTGTAATTATCAAAAGATATCAACTCCTTGTCCCTCCCTACCAACACACACACACACACACACACACACACACACACACACACACACACACTATCTCTCTCTCTCTCCCTCTCCCTCTCAGCTCCTGAGGCCTACTCTGTGGATGAACATGGTTGTATTGAGATGGGGTGGACATTAAAGGATGTCTACTCCTCCAACTCTCTCCCGTTACTGAACCGTGAATTAATTTTATTTCAGGTCCTTACACAGGTAAATCTTACCACTCTCATGGAATTAGAATGTCACCTTTAAGTCATTTGGTTAACTCTCTCCGTGTTTATAGATGTCCTAGGAAATTGAGGCCCAAAGAGATGAAGTGACTTATCTAATATATTAGCATATTTGTTATTATTGTTTCAGATCTAACAATCACTTCCTCTTCTCTGCCCCCATTTATCAGCTAAATTTAAGTTATCAAGGGCAAGGATCATTGTCTTATGCATTTTCTGCATTCACAACAGCACCCATCAGTCTTCTCTTCTTTCCCATACAGGAGCAAGACAGAGCTGGGCACACAGTGTGTGCTAACGAAAGAATGTTTGGATCAAATTGAATCCTGCAGGAGGTGGACCATTTAGAAGCACTGAGTTTGGCCTCTGAGTGAATACTACTTGCCTTGGGTTGGCCCACCTAGCAGTGAACAGCTATGGGCCAAAGGAGACCTGCCAAGTGTGTAGTCTTCTTTGCCCAACTAAGTTATAAATACCATTGTATATGACCTTATTTTGTAGCCCATAGCACTTTGAACAGTACTAGTCACAGAGAAGGCCGTCATTAAAAATGTTTCAGTCGACTGTTCTCAGATCGAAAACCAGATCTCCATCTGTGTTTCATGCAGCAACTGGAGTAGCTTTGCCAAAAGGAAAGCCCCAAGCTGTCCATGATGGATCCTGCGGAGCTGAAGAAGCCTTTTTTGTGCAGCTCTATCTATGCCTTAAATTGGTCTTGAGGAAAAGTATCTGGGATCTTGTGCTGCCTTTTAGATACTAAAGAATCATTTTGAAAAGTGATACAATAAAAATTATAGTATTATTAAGATACTGTAAGGTAATAGGACATACTAACTTTAAGATGTTAAGTGAGGATGAATTTATTTTGGTTTGGCTACAATGCTGTCACCTGCTCCCCTTGAGACTATTTTTATGACCTGAGATGGAAGTGAGGCATCCTTGGATAGGATTCGATCCTGGATTTGGGGATTATTTGTCCCATGCTATAGCCAGTTTACCTACCAACTACATAGCTCGGCTATTTCCACTTTCCTCATTTTGGTTCTTATTCTTCCACCCTCATTTTTAAAGACAGAGGCCTAGTTGAAGTAGTTGCAGGATCTTACTTAATTTGAGCTAGTTTAACCCCACAATGGAACTATCTCCAAGTAGGAAGCAGGCCACTTATTTTAGTCATTAACTAGGTCTTACTTGTGAGCATCTTTCACTATGTTCAGGAAGTAAATGGGTTTAGTGAGAATCAGTCAAGAAATCTAAAATACTTTATTCCTAAGGATTGCCACTCTGCCCCTTGCCCTCATTTCCCCAGAGGGAACTGGTAGCTGGGTGGAAAATGGGAAAGTATGTGACAGAGCAGAAAATGAGAATATTTGCCATTATTATTTTTACTACTCCACTTTCAGGGAAAAAAAAACAAATGTGGTTGGGAACATAAGAGGGCCAGTAATCCAAGCGTGGTTATTAAGAATTGGAGTTCCTTTGTGAAGCCCCTCTAACTGTATTCTCATGGAATCATCGGTTAATCATTGAAGGCAGAGCCATTTTCATGTGAAGAGTAGGCAGGCTGGCATTCAAAACAGTAGGTGATCTTCAAGGATGTTGTGAGGGTCCAGCTGCCCAAAAGAATTTCCTTAAGTAGCCTACTAGAGCACTTCCTCGAGTCGTCTAAAACCCCTGTATTAGAAGAAATCAACTCATCAGATGTCATCCTGTCTCCAAGAGGTCCCACTTGCCTAACTTGAAACTGAGGTTTTGTTTTCCCCCAATATGCAGACTGAATAAGGAAGCCTATTCTTTACTGCCCATATGTTTTCCAATTAGTGACCACCTAAACTGGACTCTTCTAAGGCTCCCAAACTTTGTTGAAGGAGATCGAGAACGTGCAGAAGGTCAGGCCTCGGAGCAACTGGATGTTCTGCCTCTTTTTCAGGTCTCCACGTGGCAAATCAAAGACTGCAGGAACTCAGCCAGTTACACTTGAGAAAGGCATCTTTGTGGATGATGATGAGGTAAGGAAGAGAATTAGCAAATGTTTATTTGTGATCTTTCTTTAGAGTTGCTTAGGGTACTTTATAAGCTGTGTCTTATAAACTTCCTATTGAAAAACAGAAAAGGGTCAGTATTCATCCAGAGAGAAAGTTTAGCTGACCTAACTTTATGAAAGAGAAACAGGGACGTGGAAAAGAGAAGAGATGGGGACACGCCAGCAATAAATGAGTGAGTGGTAAATCCTGACTGACTTAGAAACCGTGGCTACCTCTTGCAGCAAAAGCTTGGTTGCATCCCCAGGTTTATCGTATTCAAGTACATTTTCCAAGCCAACTTTTATTTTATCAGCCAAGGATACTTAGCCTATTCAACATAACAAAACTGAAAATATATTCCAATTTGGACAATCTTGTGGGTTTAGTCAACTCCTGGACACCGATTTGGAGCAGAGATGTAATACCTCAGAAAACTTTGGGAGTAAAAACAGTTTCCACAGAGACCTTCCCCCCACAATTAATTTTTTTTTTTTTTTTTTACCTATAAAAGTCTTCACATCTTTCTCCCAAATAAATTGTCCTAGACTTCTATGGTTCTAAATATGTGTATTATATATGTCATATCTGTGAAGCAGATTTTTTTACAATATGTTTTTTGTTTGGAGCAATGGGACTTCGGTTTTCCAAAAGATAATACAGATTAAATTATCACATCTTTGGATCTGTCCCACATTTCCTTCCACCCTCCCAAAGGAATGCACGGCGTGGCTCTGCTAGTCGCTCTGCTAGTCTTTCTCCTAGTCCTCCCTCTAGTCCTCCCTCAGCCCCAGGAATTACCAAATCTTGGCATTTTCCTCCAGGAGCGTAATGACGCCTGCCCTCGGCACACAGTTCTGCCCCATTCTAACCACTTCCCTCTTCGCCACTCACCCGCTTGCTTGATTTACTCGTTCAGTGCATGTTTTCTTCCCTCTGTACCCCAGCTTACCATATCACCTCCTGGGGGACATGGCAATCTTTAAAAATGCTGATCCAAGTACAGGATTGTGCTTCCCTCCTCTCGTTCTGATTTCTGGTTATGCCAGGCCAAAAGGAGACAACTTAGAGCTTTTACCTCCTCAAGTTTTCATCCCTTTGACTGATTCACCCTTAGATAACCTAGGGCTAAGCTAGAAGCCGGGCCACAAGCTGGGGTCAGCAGATGGAGATGGAGGTGGCCCAGACCCTCCACCACTAGACACGGCACTCAAAACAGTCTGCCAGTCACCAGCACTACCACCAGTAGAAAAATGCAAAGCGGTAGACAGAAGTGTTACCAAAATTCAGTTACTTTTTTGCAACATTGTGGGAAGAATCATATATTGCACAAAAATGTAAAAATGCAAAATGTTGTTTCTCCCTTCCTCTGGGAGCGTGTCCCCTCCCAGCTCACTGGGCAGTTATGCCAAGCCAGAAGGCCTCCCTTCCACTCCAGCCCTTAAGTTATCACCCTTTTGTAACTTACTTTTCTCCTTAAAGGTTGTCCTCCATGGTGATTTTCACCTGATTTCACTGCTATAGAAATGGAAAAGGCAGAAGGAGGAGGTGTGATCCCTTGGAGTGATCTGTCCCCCCTCTGAACTTTGCTGCTGCCCTTGTCTGCTTTGCCTCCTAACAGTTTTACATGACATTTCATAAAGCTGGTCCAGATTTCCATGAGCAAGTTTCCCTGTCGGGATGTCTCAGAACCTAGCTCTCCTTGCTGTGGCTCTCATTCCAGAAACCCAGGGTGCAAAACACAAGGCCCAGTGTTCACCTCACTTGATTTATATTAGAGAACAGTTTTTAGTAGGGTGAGGTACTAAACCGCTAATTTTGATTATTGTCTCTAGATTTTTGATACAGGCGGGCAATCAAAGTTTGTTCTCAAGAACCTTCAGCATTACACAGTCCATCCAAATCTGGTAGGTGGAAAAAGCATTGCCCCTAGATCCCTAAGAGCAAGTTGCAGCAATGGTGCAGAGGACCCCTGCGGAGTATCCCCACTGCCTCCGAATGCTGCCACTTCTATGACTGCGCATGCTCCTGGGACTGGGAGGCAGAGCTTCCCTAAGACACTGTGACACAGGCAATGCTGGGAATGGTGGTGGCGAAGGAAGAGGGAGGAACTGGGAAGAAAGTGGTCCCCACAGCTGATTTTTTTTTTTTTTTTAGTCGAGAAAACACATTACTAGTTAGGAAGTATTCCATTCTCTCCCTCTCCCTCCCTCTCTGGAATCCTCTGCCTTCCTCCTATTAACAGAAAAGCAAATTTAGTGGGACTGCCCCTTCACCCATCCAACGTCTTAAGTGACCTGCTGTCTTTTGTGACTCCTTTTGCTTTTTAGGGTTGTGCTTATTATGTGGTTGTGCCTGTGGAGAAAAGTTGGAGGGTGGGAAGCCGTAGACCGGGCCATCCTTCCCACCTTCAGAACTCCCTGGCAGAGGCGTTTGGTCCCTGGCTGGCTCTCTGTCCTGCCTCTGAGAGAGCCATGGAGCGGGCCATGGAGGTGTAACTCAGAAACCTCTCTGTTCACTCCACTATGTTGGACACTCTGTCACGTTCTTTTAGGAGAATTAAGTCGTCTTGCCCCTTTTATTGTGAAAATTTTTGTCTCGTTTCCCCAGCTCCTTAATTTATTTGTGGAGAGCCCTCTCAGGGAACAAAGGGCCAAAGAGCTTCAGACTTTTTCTGATAAACACATTTCAGAGCAGATTCATCCAGCCCCTGTCCAGCCTCTGTTCCTACCCCAGAGGGGCAAAAGATTAGCCAACTGATTAGTTAATCTCTTGATCTAATCCCTTTGTCTGTCTGGAAACCTTACTCTGCTTAGGCCCAGTACTATGAACCTTTGAAGCCCACCAAGCTGCAGAAGTTCATGGCTCGCAACAGGAAAATCTTAAGCTTCATGTTTAAAGTCACAGAGTATGATCGGGATAAGACCTTACTGATAATGACCAACAACCCACTTCCCTGCCCAATGGCCCAGGAAGGAAAGGACATCACACCAAAATACTTTTCCAAGGAGTTACTTCTCAAGGTAATGGCACCGGGGGAAGTCTCCTGGTGCCCTAAATAAGGACCCTGACCAATTAGCAGTTAGCTTCAAGAAGGGAGCTAACTTAACGTGGTATTCGGGAGCCAACCTCTTCCTTCTAATTCTTTGCCATATGCTTCAGAGTGGGAAAAGCTTAGGTCATGAAACATCATGAAACAGAGAAAAGAGAGTTTTAATTTGAAATTATTCTCCCTTGGCCAAAGATATTTAGTTTGTAATTAACAAAGGGTAAACTGGCTTTCTAGTTGAGTATAATGTTGTAAAGGATAAATCGAGAAATGAGGGATAAGGAACAGAAATAAGTATCTAAATGGGAAAGGAGTAAAGGGTTTTGCTTTGTACACATTGCTTTCGGCTGTCAGGAGAAAGGAAGAAGAACAAGGCAGAGAATTTACTATTACAGTAGCCGGACATTTGGGACTCCGTTAGGCACTAAAGTAGTTCAAATTCTATTCGATAAACAATCACTGAACATATACTAAGTTAGAACTGAAATATATAGATGATTACAGGACAGTTTCTATCTTGAAGGAACTTGGAGTGTAATAGGAGAAACAAATCAATAAATGAGATGTATAAAAGTAATTATATGAGGATATATGAAATATAAAAGAATATATGATACAGAAGTAATACACAACAAAGAACAGTACCTCTGCTGGGAGAAAGGGAGTGATCAAGAAGGCTTTACATGGATGGATCTCAAGATAATCATGCTAAGCGAAATAAGCCAGACAGAAAAAGTTGAAAATCACATGATATCACTCATATGTGGGATGTAAACCTAAAAGCAACAAATGAGCAGGACAACCAGAGACTCATGGACATGGACTATAGACTAGTGGTTACCAGAGGGTAGGGGGTGGGGGAGAAGCGGGGAGATAGACGGGGCGAAGGGGGTCAAATATAGGGGGTTAGGGGAAGGGTGAAGTGGGTAAAGGGGATCAAATATATGGTAGCTGAAGGAAACTGGACTTTGGGTGGTAAACACAATAGAAGATACAGATGTCAAATTATAATGTATATGTGAAAATTATATAATTGTATTAACCAATGTTACCCCCAACAAACTTAATTTTTAAAAAGTTAAAATAAAAATTAAAAAAAAGGGCTTTACAGAAGAGGCGACCCCTGGCAAAGGAAAAAGAGAATATTCCAGTCAGAAGAAAGGGCAAAGCCATGGGGTCATGAGAAAGTGAGGTGCATTTAGAGAGATGTAAGAGAGTAAATGGCAGGATATGAAAGCATATAATGAAATTTGCATTAATTTAGAAACACCTTTTTTGGAGATTGGGAGAAAGGTACATTATTTGTGAAAGAGATAAAAATCAGAAAGATTTGTTACTATGATAATTAAGGGAAGACATGCTGAAGAACCGAACTAAACTGATAGCAGAGAAAGTGAAGAAAATCAATTTAAGAGATATTTGGGAATCAGGACCTAAAAAAGATCTTGATAACCTTGAGAGAAGGCCAAAATATAATAAGAAATTAGATGAGATGAGTGAAAATACAAACAAAAGAATCTAATTATAGCAGAAATTTGAAGCTGGGAGTGAAATTACCCAAGACAGACCTTTATAATAAAATGTGGTGAATGTGGAATTAGTATTTTGTTAGTTGCTACATGGATGGTAGTGAGAGATTCCTCTCCAAATGGAAGATAAAATGCTAATATCCAAAGGTACATCCTGACAAAGGAGTTAATTGATTTCTTCCCTACAGTCTCTTGGGGCTCAGAATTTATACCCTTTGAATGTAAATTTAGTGGTTGTTCCTCATGACAGTGGGTAAGATTCACTGAGAGAGAGAGACAAATTTTGAGCCAGGATTGCCTCGCTCAAAGTAGAGAAGGAAATACAAGACTATCACGAAACCTTCGTTCAAAAAGAGCTTTCTTCCAACAGCTGGCACTTGTGAGCCTTCCAGATCACATGCAGGACCCAATCATATTAATGTGCAAATTGTGTTACCAGCCAGATTGTATTAATAGAGTTAAGGCTCTGATGGTCAAAGACTGGCACATGGTAACTTTCTGGGGCTACCAACAAGTCCGAAAAGATGGAAACATCCAGTATCTAGAATGCCTCTTTAATTATTCATGCTGTATCCCACCCTTCTCTTGACAATGTGACAATCTTTTGTGAGCCTAAGATCATATACAAAAGAAGCATTCTTTTGCTCAGGCATGTATAGAAGAGTGTGGGTTCCAGCAGGCAACTTGTAGAATGGACCAGACATGTCTAGTACCATAACTGTTAGACTCATAGCTCCTTCTAAATCAAACAGACCCTACCACAGTTCATGAAGAAAAGGATGCCCTAAGAGGTGCTATTTTGTATAACTAAATTTGGTCCTCTACCCCCAGCTGGGACCAGAGGAGCACAGCAGACCCAGTGAAAAAAATATTCACAGGTTAGTTAGAGACCTGTCATGGTCACCCCAAACCCAAACCAACCAACTTACCAACAACCAAACCATGAGCTCTAATCAGATTCTTACCTCCAGGCATCTGAATTTGGAAAGGAAGAGATTGGGGCAGTAGGAATGAAAGCTAAAAGGACACATAGAGAGAGGTCATAAAAGAATCAAACCATGAAGGAGAAGGTAATGGAGAGACCATGAAAGTAGGGCTAGGTTGACGTTAAAGGGAAGTAGGAAGGAACAAGCAGAAGCTATAGATAGAAAAGGTTAGGAGTGAAAACGGTAGAGAGATAAGGAAGCAGGTAGGAAGAGAATAGGAGAGAGATGTTACTGATCTGATGCTAGAGGCAAGATACACAAACCCATGCAGTGGTGGATCTTAGCTAGCGCTGTCTTGGAATCTTAATGACTTTTCCATTGCTGTTTTTCCACTATGAGGTCTAGCTCCCTAACGTTTCTGCTCTTTTTTGTGGCCAGATTGTTAGCTATGTCTTACTTCCTAGGCACATGTGCTCTGTCAGTTTAGGAAATCTCCAAACCTACATGTAGTTATTGGAAGAGTTTATTTGAGCTAACTGAAGACATATGTTGGAGAGCAAGGTCTCAAATGCTCCAGAGAATGACAGTTTTGCAGCTTCTTTTATGCATTTGAAATTAAGGAGGGCAGGTAGGAAGGTTGGAGAAAGCAAGGTGGGGATTGGGTTACAGGACAGTTAACAAGATTATGTGCTCTCTTCAAGGAGAATTACTTCTGGTATTTCAAAAGTGTTAGCCTAGATGCACAAAGATAATGGAGAGGTCTGGCTTAAATCCTTTTACTAAAGAAGTCACAGGCCTGGGACATGACTACCCACCATGACCTGCCCAGTTACGAATTTACAATCAAATCACCCTGTGAGGTTACTTTTTAGAGAACCCCCGTTGTTTTTTTTTTTTTGGTCTACAGTACTTACAGTAAAACTTCTATTAGTTGAGGTAACTTGAATGGATTCCCGTTCCTTAAAACTGGAAGTGCGTGAAAAGAATGAATACAGAACTAAAAAGGCACATTCGGCAGCAAGTATTTTTTTTTTTTAAAGAAGTTTTAATATTTTTAAAGAAAAAGCTCACTATTTGTTAATTAATTAATTTGGTCATTTAGTCAACAAATATTTATTGAGCACCTACTATGTGCCAGGGCACTGTCATGAGTGGTAGGGATCTAATATCAGTGACTAAATCAGTCTGCCCGAATGAAGTTTAAGTCTATCGAGGTAGACAGACCATGAGCAAGCAAACAATTGCACAGATTATATAAAATGTGTTAAGTGCCAAGACAAGGCAGGATAAACTAATGGAGCCTGAAGGGTGTGAGTGGTGATTTTAGATAGTGTAGTTTAGATAGTAGGCTCTCAGAAGAGGTGATGACATTTGAATAGAGAGACTAATGGAGTGACAGGATGTGTCCTGCTGTTGCTACACCTAGCATATTGTTTTCATTTAAGATCACCACACATTAGGAAGAATATAAGCTGTAACTTTTTTAAATGAGTTACAATGAAATAAATCAGGGGAATAGGGAAACGAAAGCTGTGTCATATGAATAAAAGTTCAAAATACTGGCAATGTTGAGCTTGGAAGAGAGATCGAACTTAGGAACGTGTTGGATTTCTCCAAATTCTTTAAGGATTCTGTGGAGGAAACTCTCCATTGTTTTCTGTTTGCACTACAGGGTAGAAGTTACAGGGAGATAGCTATCAGCTGATCAAAGATGAAATAGTTTGAATTTTTAGGTACAGGTAGATTGATTACTTGATAGTGATATATGAGTGTCAGATGAATGGTTAAGCTGGATGACCTTTAAAATCCTCTCAGAAAGTCTTTGAATCTATGACCTTTAGTAATGATGGCATTGTGACCTCATAAAACATCTCATTCCACAGCCTTTTCATGGTAGACAGGGACTAGAATGTGAATGAGAAAGGGAGGTAGAGTCCCAGAGAACTATTTCCCAATTTATTACCCAATGTTTGGTTTTCTAAGCAATTCACTAATTGAATCCTTCTCAAAACTGGGTAAACTCCTCTGCCATTCACTTCAAAGGGCCAGTGGGCAAGTTCAATCAATTACTTCAGAAACTGACCAAGTTTTGGACAAGTCATATGGCAATGAAACAAATATGCATTAGCCCACTCAGGGAACTGCTTCCTTTCCCCTCGGTTTCTGAGTCCCCACATCCCTCTCTGACAGGTTTTGCTGCATCATTTTGGGGAACTGGAGCTTAGTCCAGGAACTTAATTCAGCCTTTAAGTCCCAAGGGACTCAGGCTCCCTCCCTCACTTATTCTTCTTCCCTCTGCTGCAGGAAAGTTATCAGCATAAACCCTCTAAGAAATCCCGCCTACCCCTGAAGCCTCAGAAAAAACAGTTAAGATGTGAACTGAAATCAGTGTTCCCTGTGACAGTGTTGGAAGGCAGCACATCCAAGCGAGAACAGTGGTTTAGGTAACGTCCTGGCTGTTCTTGTTCTCATTCTCTTTCCTATCATTTCCTGTCATTCCTTGTATGACCAACCCGCCAACCTCATTTATACCCTAATGAAAGAGAAAGAGTAATGCAAAGCTAAAGTTTTTCACTGAGACTGATTTTCAAGAGTGAAGATCAATGCTTCGAGGAAACAAGAAAAATTTACCTTAGTACATGGTAAGGGCTATTGCACAGGAACAATGTGTTATGAGATCTTATTTGAAGCTAGTTCTAGAAGCAGCCTGTATCCAGTTTGGAGAGGAGAGAGGAGATTCTGAACTTCTTTCGTAGGTTTACAAGGCTAGGTTCTAGAAGCATCCATTCCACTGAACAGTTCTCTACCCTGTACTAAAGAACACCTGCCATCATTGTCCTTTCTTTTCCCCTGGAATCTGACACGCAGTGACTGGTTTTATTAACCCCTTGCCCTGGGATCTACTAAATGAGCTTTCCTTGTTAAGGTTTTCCACCAATAATGATTTCAAGAGTGAAGGGAAATATTCAACAGACTACATTTTGAGGAAACAGAAAAATATGTATCCTCTGCTCACCTTTGCACCGGTCTTTAAAAGAGATTTGAAGATAGATGGTAAGCTCTTCTTTTTCAAAGCAATGGCTTATGGGACTGAGATGTGAGCAGGAGGGACAATTTATGGGGACAAGAGATGAGGGCAAATCAACATCTCTCATGGAGGTCCTGAAGACCATTTTCCCTTGTAGCATGGAAGGCAGGAACTGATAGAAGCTCGAGTGGTGCTAGACTTTGGACCCTGTTTAAATCTCAAATTTCAAGAAAGTCGTAGCATAGTATTTCCCAAACTATATCACCTACCCATTTTAATCATTTTGGCCATATTGATGTTATTTGCCCTATTATTTACTTAACGTTTTCCTTTAAAAGGATAGTTTTTGTTCTTGTCCTAATTAGTACTGTATCATTGCCATCGTGGGTTTGATATACTAATTACATATTCTTTTTTCTGACATACATTTAATCAAATTCATAATAATTAAAATTTAAAATGTTTATGTATCACCTAAAACTACCCAGTGGTATGCAGAAAGGCCTAAGGAGTCTCAGAGAGGTCCATGAGTCTCTTTGGGGTGGAGGCAGGACTCCACGCACTCTCTGGGGTGGAAGAGGTTGGGGATAAGGTTGTATGGAAGAGTGTGTGACAAGAAAGCTCCTTACAAATTATTCTTTTAACATTTATGGGGCACCTACTAAGTATTGGACACTTACCTAGTACCAATAAGAGCACATTCACTGGGTGAGATAGATAGATGGACCAGACCGTGAAGGTCCTTGTGTATTATGTGAATAAGGGCTTGGTTTTTCTCCACTAGGTAGTTGAGACCCAGTGAAGGATTTCAGAACACTCACTAGACATTTGTGTCTTCGAAGTATAATTGATGAGTTCCCAGACTTCACCAGCTTATAGCTTCAAGACAAGGTCTATTTTTCCTATGGGGATTCTCAGCTCAAGCAACTTCCAAATCTCCCCGAAGTATGCTTACCTGTTCCACATCCCAGTGATTGCCTAATACCTTTCCTGCCATCCTCAGTCCAAACTGTCATGGTTCCAGAGTGTGCGGTCATATTGTATCACCCTTTGACTGGCTTCTTCAGGCTTCTCTGCTCCTCCTGTACCCATTTGCCACCCCACTCCACGCCCACCTGTTACCTCTCTCAACTCCCCACAAACAGCTAAAACCAAGCCGTGTTGTCAAACGACACTTCATAGATGTGGAGAGAAGTTAGATAATGGCAGAGAGTGATTTATCTTGCTTTAAAATTTACGTTATTCTTAGGCTCAGCCTCAAACCCGGCTCAGTTCCTTTATACTTCCCAGCACGTTAATCATTCTTGTGAGTCTCTTGGCTTATCTACACTGTCTCAGCCTAGGCTCGCAATACCCTTGGCCCAAGGAAGGGAAGAGGGTCGCCCCTTCCCCCCAATCTGTTTATTTTCAGCCCCAGAATAAATAAGTAGGAACATCTACAGACAGTTCTCAACTGACTGTGGTTTAACTTAGTTTTTTTGACTTTACGATTGTGTGAAAGCGAAACATATTCAATAGAAAATGGCTAAGCTAAGCTGTGATGATTGGTAGGCTATTAAGTGCAGTTTCAATTTATGATATTTTCAATTTACGATGAGTTTATTGGGATGTAACCCCATTGTAAATTGAAGAGCCTTTGTATTTCCTTTAGGGAAAATTCCATCTGGATAGTAAGGTTTGAGCTTTGTAAGCCAGATAAGTCAAGCATAATAGTTAACAGTACATTTAGTAAAGTTGGAGTTAAATCTTAAATGATCCCATATGTAGGATATTAATAGCTCAGCTTAAATCCATATTGGGGGAAAGAATTTCTCTAGACTCTAATCTAGATTAGGATTTCTGTAATTTTTTAAGGGCCTGACCCTATTAACAATACATCCAATTTACATTTCTAAACAGAATACTTAATATCTCAGTCTACAGCTTTACAGTTTCCCTCAAAAAAAAAAATGAGTGAATATTGACTTTACTGATAAATCTAAAAGGCCCATTATGGTGCTTTTCCTAAACAAAGACAATTTACTGTGAAGTTGAAACAATGCCTCCACTTCAAGCAAAAGAGAAAAGCTTCAAGCAAAAGTTCTATTGCTAGCAACCCCTCCTTCCACCAGTAAAGTTTCAAGTTTACCAGGCATCTAAATAAAGATTACATAGAGAATCTCTATTAATGGGGATCCTGAAAGCTGGTTAGGAAGCTGTCCAAGAGGCACATGATAGGACATGAATTAAGATGTTAGCAGTAGGAATAAGGCAATGGATTCAAGGGACATTTACAAGGCATAAGGCGTCAAAAAAGTGGGAGGGATGGGAGCAAGAAGAGCCCACAATGGAAAGCGTCCAAGAACACTGGTTGAAAGAGAATCTGAACAAAGTGATGACACTGAAGCCAAAGGCAGAAAGAGTTTCTTAGTTACACCCTCAGACGGGAGATGGAAAACCAACATACACTTTAAAGTCTAAGAGGGGAATAAATATACCGGTGAATGCAAATTAACTTAGTAAGAGGTAAGTTATCAATGTGGATGCCGATGGAATCATTTAAAGGGAAGACTCTAAACTGGCAGTGTTTTACACTGGGCTTTAATGAAGGGAAGGAATCCAGAACTAGAAAGAAAGTTGGGTACGGTAGTCCGTGGTCCAAAATCTATCCCCTCGTTAAGAATACAGGCCAGCTTTTCCGTCCTTCCGAGTGGGTCAATTTCACGCCTCAGATTAGGTGTCCTTCTAGAACCTCTGGAAATCCACATTCACCAAGGTGCCCTGTGCTTTGTTGCAGTCTCTAAGAAGTCGGAAAGGGACACGCCGACTTGCAAGATGAACTGGGAACCACTAACCCTTTCATCGCTCATGAAAGAGAAGCCCACCAGAACCGCGCCAGGGGAGAGCGCCTTCCGCAATGGAAGGGCCCAGCAGTGGATTATGAAAAATGCCACTGTCGTTAAAGTAAAAACAAACCCTTCGGGCCTCTCGCCTCGGTCTCCAGAGACTGAGGGGCTTGCAGAAGTCGCCATCCGAGGAGTGTCAACCAAATAAAATCGCATTCAGCCCGCTCCGGGCATGGGCTGCCGGGTCGCTGGCAGGGT
>NW_006434839.1:8886651-8909968 GCF_000325575.1 Pteropus alecto
CCGCCCCTCCCCCTCCGTCGGCGCAGCCCCTCCAAGTCGCCCCCGCCCCTCTCGCCAGGGGTGGGCTGCTCGCAGAGGCGGCTGGCCCTTCGAAGGTGGCGGCGGGGGTGGGTGTCGGCGTGAAAGAGGCGAGGGGTGCCGATGGAGTTAGGCCCAGAGTGGGTCTGAGATCCACGGGACATCGTGTGTGTATATGAACTTTGAGGTGCCTTCCTTGTACCTTACAGTCTTCCTGGACCTTTTACTCTGTCCGCTTCCCAGGGGGAGGCATTGTCCCATGATACCTAGATCATTTAATGCTCAGCCATCCAAAAGTGAATTGCGTCTTGGTGCTTTGGTCCAGAGCAAACGCAGAAGATGCCAAACCACCTCCAAAAACAAACAAAACAAAACTCAGCGTTTGATAGCTGCTCTCACAAAGTGTTGTAGAGGTTTAGGTTAGTAAAACCTCCATGGCCCCTTCCAGCTTGAAGTTTACATGATTCTCTGCTAAGCTCTTCTGCCTCGCAGTAAATGTTAGAAACACATAAAATCATGCTCGCCTTTAGGGAAGTCCAAAGGCGCCCAGTCACAATCTCATTAATCTTAATTGTGTGGACAGGACAGATTTTTGTTAACAAAAGAAGAGAAGGGAAAGGAGACACTCCTTTCGGGCGGAGTTCCTACAAAAGTACAAGATCTTACTGGAAAGCAATGCCAGAACTGGTACCATAATCAAAATGATATTCAACTTAACATGCATATTAGTAATGATTATCACTGTAATATCCAAGCGTTCACTTAGATGAGATAGCCCAAGCATTTCATAGCCTTCTGAACAATATAAGTTGGGGTAGGACAGCTATTAAAGATGTTTTTTTCGTTTTGTAGGTAGTGGCTCCAATCCTTTTCGGCATCTGGAGAAGAGCGCTGTTTTACAGGAGGTATGGCCCAAGTATACTGTATTCCTTCCTTTCTGTTCCACTTTAGAATGGTGGGCACAGAGCCCCTGGAATGCTGAGAGCCAGAATAAGAATTAAAAAGTGTAACTGAGTTCAGAGAATATACACTTGAAGGAAAAGGAAGAGGGATTGCTTGTCAGACAGAAGAGTCTAGAGCTTATAGAAATGCAAAAACATGCAGACTCAGCCGCATGCTGAGAACTAAATAAAATTCCAGAAGAGGTGTTTAGTGAAGGAAGTCATAGGTATTAAACTCATTGTGTTCAAATGATGTAGATAAATATTGATTCTTAACGGCTCAAGCCTTCAAAGTTGAAGTAGTAGGCCTAAGAGAATGAATTAGAGAGTACAGAATGGAAAACCAAGGCCATATCCATAATAAATGGAAAACTGTAGGCAGCTAACATTATTTGGATTTCGTGATTAAAATACGTAATAGTCTTTATTTTATTAAAGCTGATTTTCTGTAATCTGTGATAGAAAAAGTAGAAAATATATTATGTATAACAATGTTTTTTTGTTTCCATAGGCTCGTCTGTTCAATGAAACACCCATCAATCCAAGAAGATGTTTGCATATTCTTACAAAGATTCTTTACTTACTGAACCAGGTAAATTATTTTGATTTTCTTCAGATTTGTGTCCTGGAATAAAAATACATAATATGCAATAAAGTACTTTCTGGAAAGAATAATTATTTATTTTTTTAAAATTCACTTATTTAAAAAATCTACAGTGTTTGATTTACACAATAACATGTAAAACTTATTGAGGATGACAGTGACATATGCTTCTTTTTTATGTATGAAGTACTAAACCAGCTAAGTACTTAATAGACTCTCAACATTGATTTGAATTTAACAAGTATTAGTTGATGTTAAAACATGTTGTTTAGATTTGTTCAGAGGTCTTTTTGTCCCTCCAAAATTATAGTGCAAAACCTTAGACAAATTCCAGAAAGATATTTTACCCTTTTTTGGAGTGTGAGATGGGTGGGTATATGTTTTAAAGCTTTGCTTTTAATAGTCACATTTTATATTTATTATCCCTACTCCACCATTACTAACAATATGATTCTGGGCTTAACCATTTTGTGCCTTAATTTCCTTTTCTATAAATGGAAATTATGACAATACCTGTTTTATAAAGTTGTAATGATTAAATGAGATAATAAATGTAAAGCATTGAGAATAGTCCTGAACACATAGTAAGCATTCAGGAATAGTTTTCATTCCATCATTCAGCAGATGTTTATTGCATACCTGCTGTGTCCTATGTGCCGTTTTAGATACTGGGGATATATATAACAGACAAAACCAAGAATATTTGCCGTAATGAAACATAGATTCTATTTGCCATTATCGTTATTAATTTTGTTTTTAAATTTTATTTATTTTGTTCAGACTAAAAAATCTCATGAAATATCTAGGGCCTTAGAAAATGTGGCACACACATGCACACACACCCCCTCAGGCGGTTTACATATGGTGCTAAGAAGACTATGGTTTCCTGTTTGAATTCCTTGAGAATATTTTACCTTTACTGTGTTTCATGACGGAAGACCTCATCCAGAGACATAATTTAGTTTTGTAGTTTGCAAATAGAGACTGAACAAAAAGGACATACTTTTAAATAAAACGTATCTCGTTGCAAACATCACATCCCTCTGTGGTAACATATTAGAAACATTTTAGGCACAGTTATTTTGATTTCACTTTTCATAGTACACCTCGTGTCCAAGTTGCATCAGTCCATTGTGTAAACAGTTTTGAGTAGTTGACAGTGGTTCACAGTACCATATACTTTTCTCTTGGCCAATAGCTCATGTTGAAACATTTAATTACCTTGGTAAGGAAATTTCCAAGCACAGGCTGACAGATAAACAGGTTTGGGAACCTGAGTATTTTCTAGTCCTTGGGAGAGCTTTATAGAAAAAATACTTTTAAATTTTATCAGAGTTGACATATATACCCGTATTTTTTCTGAATTTCTAGTCAAGGAGGGACTAAAGTTTTACCAGTGTGACTGAAAAGTACCTGTACTTCTAGGTAGGCAGGAAATAGTTGTGAAAGAAAGAGAGAAATCTCTTGGCTGGTGAGCAAATTGGATTGAAATCATGGTAAACTATTATACTTTGTCTCTCATCCTAAACTTTCCAAGTGTGTCCTCAAAATTTGCTGCTTCTTAGACTCATGACAAATAGAGTGAAGTCTACTTATAGTCTGTGAAATCTGAAGTTCCGAAAAGTGATTGAGCCTAACATATTATATAGGATTGCTTTAACGAAGAACTTAAATATTGAAATGGTAATGTTTCAGGTCTGAAATCTGCCATGTTTTGACTATAAGTGAAATAAGTTATTTAACACCCTGTTACTCAAAAAATGTAATTCCCAGGTCTGCAGCCTTCACATCACTGGGAGCTAGTTAGAAATGCAAAATTTCAGACTTCAGCCTAGAGCCACTGAGTCAGACTCTGCATTTTGGCCCGATTTTCAGCTGATTTATTGAGCACATTAAAGTTCCAATCCATAGCATGTTTTTAGAGGCTTGAACCAGTATCTCGAGATCTGTTTGTAGCCCCTTAAACCTTACTGGTATGTATCTAATCTGGTTCCTGCCCTTTCGGTGGGTGCCTTTGTGTCATGTTTTCTGGGATTTCTAACAATAGTTCTTTACAGTTTATTATTTATTATGTGCCTATGAGAACGTCAGGCTTTGTGTTGGGCATTTGATTATAGAAACGTACAAGGTGTGATCTCTCCTTGTAGGCAGTGTAGCAATAACCTCTGAATCTGATTAGAAACTCAATTTGCTATCATTTTCTACCTCCTCGTAAATCACAGTTCTTCGGTGAAATTAAAATAGTTCCTGCTAAAAGGTTAGAGACCACTATTCTGGAACCTTTGTAGCATGATATGTGATATTATTTTAAATAAGGAGCAGATAAGTGGCTCTGCAGGTTTATAAAGTGAAAGCCAGCAAAATAGCAAAGAGGCAGAATGTTTACAAAGAGATTTTTTCCTGTATTCTAAAAGACTTTTGCAGAAATAAAGAGAAAACCTTAACTGTTTTTGGTTTGTTTTTTTTTAAGTTTAAGAAATTGTTTTAAATTTTCACTTAGGGTGAACACTTTGGAACTATGGAAGCCACAGAAGCCTTCTTTGCAATGACTCGATTGTTTCAATCTAATGATGTAAGTCTTTTTTAAAAAAATTCTTTTAGGCTGAAAAAACTCCTTTGATTTGTTTTCCTTGGGGGACTTAGAGTGTTCCAAATTTGGGAAGGTTACTTGAAATGTTTAAGATTACTTAAAAATTGTTTATCTTCATGAAATGTATAAATGTTCACTAAAGGACATGTGCAAATAAAAGAATGAAAGTATATAGTATAAAGCTGTTCAACCACAGATCTACCATGCAGTCATAAAAACTGTTCATCTCCAGCTTCCGGCATGACACTGCGGAAGTGGACTGGTGTAGAACTCAGCGGACGAGGCTACCACATCTCTAAGTTCTTAGTCAAGTTTCTGGTGGGCCTGGAGTTGCTGTTGGTCAGCAGGGCTGGCAACTGAGAAGAAGAGCTGGATGCAGAGTGGGAAAGAGGACATGGAGTAGGGAAAACGAAGAATGAGGACAAAGTACAGCTGCCAGAACCTCTGCATCTGTCTTTCATTACCTTAGACCACCCTGACTCTCAGAGCATAATGGCTGCCGCTTTGCTCCTGTTTTCTAATGTGGCACGTTTTTCTCTCTGCCCAGCTCTAGTTCAGAGCTGTACGGGGAAGGAATTCTGGGATATATATTTTCCGGCTTTCAGTTGACATAAATTGTCCAGACCTTGCAGTACTTTTACATATCATAGGCCACATTATCAGCCTGACCCCCAGGTTTTGGCGTCTGGTTATATAGCTAGACAATGAGAAGTTTCAGGAGTGGGTCCTCGGGAACATCTGCTGTCCCTCGAAGGCAGCTGTCTCAGGGGAGGCCCTTGCACACTCTTCAGGCAAAGGGAGAAACCTGAAACCCTAAAGCCTAAGCCGTAACCCCAACCCTGACCCCAACCCCAAATTTCCTCAGGCAGGGGGAAGAACTGCTTCTACTTGCAAAGGAGGGTTGGTGGCATTTAAGGGTTCAAAACAAAGTACTTCGCTTTATCAGAATCTGGCCATATGTCCCCATGCCAGTTTTCAGGGCCCTGCCCCTTCCCAATCAAGGCCCCAACTTTAACATAAGCTGCCCCACAAGGGCGTGAATTGCGTTTGCTTTGGAACTCAGCCACCTGTAGGATGTGCTTTTCAGAAATCTCAGCCCAGTGTCAACATGACGTGAGGCATTAAAGAAGATCTCCAGCCCTTATCCAGACCTTGAGCTGTGCATTTAAAACTCTGAGCTCATCGTTTTCTTTTACCAGGTTCTCCAGTGTACTTAGAAGCAACTAACCCATTGTACAGCTCCTTTCACAAAAATGTTCTATGGCAGCAACTGCTGGCTCACCCAAAGCTTTGTCTTCTGTATGTTCTTGATTATACTTGTCTGCAGATCGTAATTTAAGTGTTTTGCCAGTATGTCATGGACTACTAGTGTCCCTTTTAGCACTGGAAACAGGGTCATTAATGCCTTTTATCAAATCAGAGAAGCAACTTCAGATTCTTATCCTTAAGGTCCTGTTTCCCTTTAATCACTTTCTGCACTAAAAATTTGGGGTTCAATCAGGGAACCAGAACCACTATGATTATAATAGAATTACTTATTAGAGAAATTAGATTAGAAAACTAGGCATTCTTTCAAGTGGGGCCATAGAGAGGGACTGTTATAAAAGTTATGGAAGGCTGTTGCCTCTTGTCGCTCCATGAATTTGTAGCCCCAGTGTCTAGTGGTGGGCCTGGCATTGGTGTTGCTTAGAGGGCTGGCAGTTGGGATGAAAAGCTGTACACGGAGCAAGGAAGAGGATGCAGAGCAGGGAAGAAACAGTGAGGATGAACTCGAAGCCTCGAGTACAGAGATTAAAAAAAAGAAAGCGTGAAAGAGTTTTCTGGGGAATGTAGAACTGCTCGATAGGACAGATGGTCCCTTGAAGTTAGTGGTCATAAATGTAAAGTATTACCAGATAGCATGGCAAATGTTTTTCTTCCAGCTACAGGCTTCAGGTTAAGGCATGGAAGAGACTGGATTTAATCAGAGTTGGGATTTTGCCAGGTTAATAAACGGGGAGGAGCAATGAAGTCGAGTAATTGAAATATTGACCATGGAATCCCTGTTTGATTAGGAGGCAATAAAAGCAGGAGCTGATTGGGACAGTAAAATAGTTGATAGGCTCAATAGATTGTAGGTCATGGCGGAGTGAAAGAATTGTTGGAGTTAGGAGCGGTGCTTGGAGAGAGAAATGCTTGGAAATGAAATTATGAAAGGGATGCTCTTACTGGTAAAGGCTGTGACAGTGAGAGTGGGTGATTGTAATAGGAAGGAGGACAGGAGCATTGGAGAAGAGGTGGTCAGTTCCACACAGTGGTCAGAGTTTTAATAACTATCTGTATGTATATTAAGGTCACCAATAATTATTAGTGGGTGATATTGGAGATAGTGATAGTGAACATTTTTAAAAAATAAGAAAAGTAACCTGTATCCGTGTACGCAGCCAGGAATGGTGGCAGGTGATACAGTCTAACGGCGTAAGCTTTAAAGCCAGAGTTTTTTAGGGAAGGATGAGGCTCAGTGAAGGAAAGAAGGCAGTGCAGTGATTTCGAATAGGCAGTGAGGATCTGCGTGGACAGCTTCCCCACTCGTAGGATGGGAGAGAGAACAGCCACACTTCGAGAAGCCTGCAGGGGACTTCTTAGGGGAGAGCCAGGTTTCAGTTAGAGAAAGGATGGGATCGTCCAGAGAAGAGTTTGGGATAAAAGGGATTTGGCTGATGGAAGGGACAGAGAGCGTGATGGTGGGTTTGGGGTTTGTGGAAGGATGGAAGATGGAGTGAGATTGGGTGCTTTACCCGGCTGCATGGTGATAAGTGTCCAGGCGATGAGTAATGGTCAGGACATGTTAGGTTTTTTGTAGTACATGAAATAAATACCCATGTACAGCGTAATGTGATTCATTTTAATGGTCCCTTAGACAGAATATGGAATCGAGGGTGTGATATACTACTGGGGGGAAGGAAAGGTGGGGATTTTGCCAGCATCACGTGGAGCTCATTCCTAACCAGAGGGTTGTTACTACTTTGAGATCGGTAGCCTCCTGTCCATACTTACTTACCTATGTATTACATAGGTTTGTATCCATAATATATACTTAATATGATTGTGTTTTAAAATAGAATTCAAATTCTGTCACCTTCATATTATTGTACAAATTAAAAATTAATATATTTTTGAGATCTACCCACTTGTCACATGTACTTTTGCTTTACTTTAGTCAGTGTCACTGCTGAGTGGAATCCCAATGTGTAAACATACAGTAATCCTATTTATTTACCCATCTCCTGTTGGTAGATATGAGTTGCTTCTACTTTTTGCTATTACAAATGATATTACACATAATGTTTATGTACATGTCTTCCTGTGCAAATAGTGAGAATTTTTCTGGGGTAGCTTACCTACAAGTGGAATTTCTAGATAATGCTACTTATTTGATCTTGTCAAATTGATCTTTAAAGGATTGAACTAATTTACACAGACATTGCTTCAAACCTTTACCTGCTCCTGATAGCAGCTTTTATTATCAGACCTAACTATTTGCCATTTAGAAGAATGTGAATGGCATTTCTATGTGGTTTAATTTGCATTTTCATGATCACTGCTGAAATTGAAACTCTTTTCATATGTTCAGTGGTCATTTTAGTTTCCTCCTCTGTGAATTGTTCCTATTTTGTGCTAATTTATATTCTTTCTACTGATTTATAAGTTTAATTTTTTCATTTAAGCCTTAAAAAAGTCAGCTTCATTGACGACGTATACAATAAAATTACTAATTTTAAGTGTACAGTTCAGCGAGTTTTGACCAGCGTATAAAGTCATGGAAAAATCACCACAGTCCTGATAGAGAAACTTTCACCACCCTGGAACGTTCTCCCTTCTCCCTTAGTTCTCGGTCCCTTATTGCTCTGTCTCTTAGTTGTCTGTGTCCTCCCTCAGCCCCTAGCACCTGGCAGTCATTGATCTTTCTGATAATATAGTTTTGCATTTCCTAGAATTTTGTTTAAATTTAATCATATAGTATATAGTCTTTGATGACTTTTATGGCTTGTTTCTTTCACTTAGCTTATGGCTGCTGAGATGATTCAAGTTTTTGTGTGTATCAGTAGTTTGTTCATTTTTATTGCTAAGTAGTACTCTAACTTATTTATCCATTCACAAGTTAATGGATATTTGGGTTGTTTTCAGTTTGTGGATATTATGAGCAAAGCTGCTGAAAATATTCAAGTGTAAGTCTTCGTGTGGATGGACCTATGTTTTCATTTTTTTTGGTTACTATCTAGAAGTGGCATTGTTGAGTTCGTATTTCCTTAATGATGAACATATTAAGCATGTAGTAAGCAAACATATACTTTTTGCCATCTGTATATCGTCTTTGGTGAAGTGTCTGTTCACATGTTTTATACTTTAGAAAAAATCAGATTGTTTATCTTCTGGGTTGTATGGTTCTTTATATTTTCTGGATACCAGACCTTTATTAGATAGGTGTGTAAATATTTCCTCCGTCTGTGGTTTACCTTTTCATACACTTACCACTGTTGTCTTCTTTTTCTTTTTTAACATATAACTTACATATAGTAAAATTCACCCTTTTTAGGAGATAGTTTTATGAGTTTTGACAAATGCACCGTTGTCACCACTGCAGTCAAGATTTAGAACATTTCCATCATTCCAAAAAGTTCTCTCCTGCCTTTTTGTCTGATCTCTCCCTCACATCCTTGGCCCCAGGCAACCACTAATCTCTTTTCTTTCTTTATAGTCTTTTCCTTTCCAAGAAGTCATAAGGATGATATCGTCCTATATGGAGCCTTTTGAGCCTTCTTTTCCATCACTCGGCATAATGCATATGAGACTTGTCCACGTTATTGTTTGTATTAGTAGTTTACTCCTTTTTATTCATTGCAATATTTCGTCTTATGGATACGCCTCAGTTTCTCTGTTTACTGGTTGAAGGATATTCGATTTGTTTTTGTGGTTATGAATAAAGTTGCTGTAAACATTCATGTCCAAGTTTTTGAACATAAGTTTTTATTTCTCTTGGGTGAATACCTAGGAGTGGGCTTGCTGGGTCAGATGATAGGTATGTGTGTATGTTTAACTGTAGGAAACTGCCAGTGCATTTTCCAGAGTGACCGCCATTCCCACCATCACTGTATGAAAGTTCTGGTTGCTCTGCGTTCTGGCCAGCACTCCAGCATTGTCTCTTTTTTTTTGTGTGTGTATGTTTAACTGTAGGAAACTGCCAGCGCATTTTCCAAAGTGACTGCCATTCCCACCATCTCTGTATGAAAGTTCTGGTTGCTCTGCATTCTGGCCAGCACTCCAGCATTGTCTTTTTTTTTGCTTGTTTTTAATTTCAGCCATTCTGATAGGTATGTAGCGGTATCTCTTTGTCATTTTAAGTTGCATTTTCCTAGTGACTAATGACCTCAGTCATCTTTTTATGTGCTTTATTTGCCTTCATATATCTCCATGGTAAAGGATCTGTTTATATCTTTTACCCATTTTAAATAATTTCGTTGTGTATTTTCTTATTGAGTTTTGAGATGTCTTTATGTATTCTGGATACATGTCCTTTATCAGATATATGTTTCTCAAATATTTTCTCTTATCCTGTGGCTTGTTTATCCATTTCTTCAGTCTTTCAAAGAGCAGACGTTTTTAATTTTGACGAAGTCCAGTTTATCATTTTTATTCTGTTGTGGATTGTGCATTTGATGAGTATCATAGAAATTTTTAGCGAACTCAAGGTCACAAAGATTTTTTACGCTTTTTTTCTAGGCATTTTGTAGTTTTTATGTCTTACAGTTACTTTGTGATCCATTTGAATTAACTTTTGTGTATTATCATATACACAAAGTAAGGGTTGGATTGCTTCTCATTTTCTTTCTCTTCTTCCCTGCAGTGGAATAATTGCATATTGATATGGAAGGAAGAGGGGAAGAGGAAGAAATAATGACATTTGAGTTACATTGACACATTAGAACATTCTTTTTTATTTCATTGACCTGCGTGTCTACTCTTCTTCCAGTACCACACCATCCTGATTACTGTAGCTTTACAGTAGTTTTAAGTTGGAAAATTTTTAATAGTTTTCCTATTTTATTTCATTTTATTTTATTTTATTTCATTTTATTTTATTTTATTTTCAAAATTGTTTTGGCTCTTCTAGGTTCTTTGCATTTCCACATGAACTTTAGAATCAGCTAGTTCATTTCTATTTTAAAAAGCTTCCTGAAACTTTGATGGGGATTGCATTGAATCTAAAGCTCAATTTGAGGAGAATTGACATTGTAACATTATTGAGTTTTATGCTCCACAAACATGGTGTATATCTCTCTTTATTCAGGTCTCTTAATTTCTGTCAGCAGTATTATAGCTTTCAGCATGGAGGTCATACAGATTTTGTAAAATTTATCCCTAATGTAGGTCATATATTTTATGCTATTGTATTTCTACTGTGTGTAGGTAGTCTATAGAAATTAAGTAGTTTTTTGTATGGTGCCCGTTTCTTGTGATCTTGTTAATAAATTCATTTATTAGTTCTAAGAACATGGGAGGTTCCTCAGGATTTACTTTTTTCTTTCCAATATTTATGCCTTTTATTTGTTCGTCTTACTTTATTGTCTTCTTGTATTATACAGCATGAATAGGAGTGCTAGTAGGGAATATCCTTACTTTGTTCTTGATTTTTAGGGCAAAGGTGTTTAGTCTTTTGCCATTAGGTGTGATGTTTGAGCTAAGTTTTTTATTGGTAACCTTTATCAGTTCGAAGAAGTTCCTTTCTATTCCTAGTTTGCTGAAAGATTTTTTTCGTGAATGGGTGTTGAATTTTGTCAAATGCCTTTTCTGTATTTCATTAGATTATGGTTTTTCTTTTTTAATGTATTAATATGGTGAGATGTGTTTATTTATTTTCTTGGAAAATATAAAATCTTTGGTTTCTGTTAAAATTTGTTAAGGATTTTTGAGTCTCTGTTTATGAAATGTATTGATATGTAGTTTTTTCTTATGTTTTTGTCAGGATAATGTTGGCCTCATAAAAGTTGGGAAGTTTTTCCTCCTCTTCTGCTTTCTAGAAGAGTTTTTGTAGAATCATTATTAATTTTTCCTGAAATGTTTGATCGAGTTCACTATTGAAGCCATCTTCTTTGTGCGAAGGTTTTTGATAATTAACTCCATTAAAAAGAAATAGATATGTTGCTATTCAGATTATTTGTCTTCTTGAGTGAGCTCTGGTAATTCGTGTTTTTGAAGGAATTTGTCCATTTCATCTAAATTGCTGAACTTTGTTGACATGAAACTGTTCATAATACATAATACATATTTTTTTTTCTTTTAATGTTTGTGGGATCTGTAGTGATGTCTCTTCTTTCATTCTGATATTGGTAAATGGTATCTTTTCTCTCTTATTCCTGGGAAGTTTGTCTAGAGGTACAAGCTTATTAATCCTTTCACAGAACCAGCTTTTGTTTCATTGATTCTCTATTAACTATTTTTCTCTTCCAAACTAATGGTGCAGAAAAATAGAATGCTAAAAAATCAAGCCAGAAAAAGGGGCAAAAATACAATGAAAGAAACATAGATCAAGCAGGACAAACATAAACTATATAATAGGTGGTCGATATAGACCTAAATATATCATTATCTATGTTAAATGTAAATGAAGAATGCAAAGAACATTTACATAAATCAACTATACTGAGCTATAAAGAGAGACACATTAAAATGGATTACTATTGGAAATGAATTATAAAAGAGTAACTAGGTAATTCACTGTGTATTTTGATACTAAGAACACATTTCTGTTCTATTACCAGCCATGATGGAGTAAAGGGGCTAGGTGTACCCTGCTACCATTAATACCTAGAAAATCAAACAAAATATATACTCAGCAGTTTTCAGACATTAGATTAACAGGCATCCTGGGCCTGTGATCTGAAGAAAAAGAAAAACAAGGTAAGCCCTAGGATTACATTAGTTCATTGCCCAGAGGCAAAATATGGGCCTCAAGTCAGGGAGTGCATACTGAAAAGGAGCCTAGTTATCTCTCTTGAGTTGAGAAAGTACATAGAGCGTGGGGAGGCCAAGAAAGCTCAAATTTGTAGGGCACAGTACCAGAGAGGAAAGAGGGGTGGGGGTGGAGGGAGTAAAGAGGTGAGGGAGGAAGGGAAAAAAGAAAGGAAGGAAGGACATAGCTACAGCAGTCTACTGAGGGCTTCTCTTTGAATTTTTGGAGGAGAACTTATCTGTGCATATGTAAAAGGAAACTACCCAAGGCCAAAGAAAAAATCAGCCGAACACAGGGCTGAGAATAATTCATATTCCCACTAGTGAGAGCAGAAGGACCTTGTTAGCTGTAATAGTTCTCAGAAAGGTATCACCTCAATAATGGGAACATATTAGCCTTAGGCTAAAGCTTTAAAAAGCTGAAAAGCAAGCCTCAAAAGTAAAAAAACTGATCTCAGGTAACCTAACCTCATGACAGAAGGAAATACAATAGTATGTAACAGAATACAACAAAATCCAGTACCTAACAACATAAACTTCACAATGTATAGCATCCAATAAAAAATTATCAGGTATGCAAAGGAGGAAGATATTATCCATAATCAGGAAAAAAATGGATCAGCAGATACAAACTCAGAATTGATAAAGATGATGGATGAGCAGGTAATGACATTAAAATGGCTATTATAGATATGGTCTAGATGCTTTAGGATGTATAGAAAGCTATAAGAATGAGGAGGAAAATAGACATGCAGAGAGACCCCCAAATTAAAAATAAAGCCTATCTATCTATTTATGATGGAAAATATACTGCAGAGGATTAATAGCAGATTAAAGACTGCAGTAGGGAAAAAAAACCAGTGAACTTCAAGATATAAACTATCCAAAATGAAACAAAGAGAAAAAAAGACTGAATAAAAATAGAGTGTCAGCAATATGTGGGATAACAATTTCAAAGTTTTCGTAGTGGGTACCCTAGAAATTGCAACATGGATTTTTGACTTAGCAAAATCTAATATTCATCTATATCTTTTTCCCGTTCGTGGAAATTTGAGAACCTTAGGATATGCTTATGACTTATATGTATATGACTATATAAACATATATGTATATATATCATAAAATCATTTTTTGTTTTTCATTGAGATTTAAATGTCTTTAAAACATTTAAATGACTTTATTGTTTTTAGAGCAGTTTTAGGTTCACAGCAAATTTAAGAGGAAGGTACAGAGATTCTCCAAATACCCCCCACCCCTAAACATCCATAGCCTTCTCCATTATCAACATTCCCCACAGTGGTACATTTGTTAGAATTCATAAACCTCCATTGACACATCACAGTCACTCAGAGTCCACGACATGTATCCATCATTAAAATATCATACAGAGTATTTTCACTGTCCTAAAAATCCTCTGTGCTCCACCTGCTCATTCCTACCCCCTCCCCACTAGCCCCTGACAACCATGGATCTTTTTACTCTCTCCATGGTTTTGCCTTTTCTAGAATGTCATATAGTTGGAATCGTACAGCATGTAGCTTTATCAGATTTTTTCCTTTCACTTAATAATATGCATTTAAGATTCCTTCATGTCTTCATGGCTTGATAGTTCATTTCTTGTTAGTGCTGAGTAATATTCCATTGGCTAGATGCACCACAGTTGACTTATCCATTCACCAATTGAAAGACATCATGGTTGCCTCCAAGTTTTGGCAATTGTGAATAAAGCTGCTGTAAACATCCATGCGCAGGTTTTTGTCTGGACATAAGTTTTCAACTCCTTTGGGTGAATTCAAAGGAGCATGTTTGCTAGATCGTACAATAAGAGTATATTTGATTTTGTAAAAAACTGCCAAAACATCTTCCAAAGTGAATATACCATTTTTATTTCCAGCAACAATGACTGAGAGTTCTTGTTGCTCCACATCCTTATCAACACTTGTTGGCAGTGTTCTGGATTTTGGCCATTCTCTTACGAGTGTAGTGGTATCTTAGTGTTTTAATTTGCCTTTCCCTGATGACATATGTGGAGCATCTTTTCATATACTTATTTGCCATCTGTTTATCTTCTTTAGTGGGTGTCTGTTAAGGTCTTGGCCCATTTTTTGGTCAGTTTGGTTTTCTTATTTTTGACTTTCTAAAGAGTTTTTTTTATATATTTTGGATAACAGTCCTTTCTCAGATACATGCTCTGAAAATATTTTCTCCAAGTCTATGGTTTGTCTTCTTATCCTCTTGACATTGTCCTTTGCAGAGCATAAGTTTTTAATTTTACTGATGGCCAGCTTATCAATTATTTCTAGTATTATCATGTCTTCGGTGTTTTACATAAAAAGTCATTGTCATTCCCGAGGTCTTCTAGGTTTTCTTCTGGGAGTTTTACAATTTTGCATTTTACATTTAGGTCTGTGATCTACTTTGAGTTATGCAAGGTCTGTGTCTAGATTCATTTTCTTTTTCTTTTTTTTTTTTTTTGCATGTGGATGTCCAGTTGTTCCAGTACCATCTATTGAAGAGACTATCTTTGCTCCATTGTATGGTCTTCGCTCTTTAGTCAGAGATCAGTTGATTCTAATTATGTGGGTGTCTTTCAGGGTGGTCTCTTATATTCCATTGATCTTTTTGTCTGTTCTTTTGCCTATACCATACTGTCTTATTACTGTTTACCACTTTTTTCTTTTTATTCTTCATTCCTTGCTGTATTTCTGTTATTATCTAGAATAAGTTTCCCTGCACCTGAAGAATATACCTTTTAGAATCCTGTCCTCCCTAGACTTTAGACACTATATCCTATGCCAGTAAGACCCTGGCCTTGTACTTCTGTGGCTATGAGCTGTTTGTTTGTTTTTCTGTTTGTGGCACCTATGAATTTCCCTTTATTTTGCCCTCGACTATATATTTAAAATTTTTGTTCCTATTTTATTCAGCATTTCTGTGTATTTGTTTAGTCAGTATGTTTTAGCGGTTATGAGCCCATCTTTGCCAGCACTTTGTATTTTCACTTTTTAAAATTTTAGCCATTTTGGTGGGTGTGAGGTGGTATCTGAAGTGGTTTTAATTTGTATTTCATCAATAACTAATAATGTTCACCACTCCCCTTCTTTGTGCTTTAGCTAATTTTTTTTGTATCTTTGGCTTTATTCTGCTTCATAGTAGATTTTTACTGGGGAAGGGGGCATTTTTTTCAGCTCTGAAGTTTTGATTCTTCTTTTCTGTTTTCTTCTCATAGCAGCTTTATATGGGTGTCCTCTGCCCCGTCTATCTGCCCTGTACTGGCTTTCTTTTTCCGGGAGAGATTTTTTTCTGTATTTAATCACCATCAGAATCCTTACTCCCTTTTTCCCTCTCCTTACTGGGCTCAGTAGTCTCCACCAGATTCTTTCTACAGCTTGGACCCTGAAGCTGGATCTGATGTATTTGAGTTTCACTACTTATAAGAAATTTGAAGTTACTTGGTAGGGCATGAGAATAGATGGGCTGGAGGAACCAGTGCCCATTTTGTGTGAATAAATAAGAGATCCAGGTGAAGAGGAAGGGAGGATGGAACTTTATTATTGTTAGCTTAACACTTATTTTAGATCTAGGTATCCATGTTAAAATCTTGATAACTGAAAATGAAGTTGGTTCATGGATGTACCTAGATGATACTATGCTAAGTGAAATAAATCAGACAGAGAAAGACAAATACCATATGATTTCACTTATATGTGGAATCTAAAAAACAAAATAAACAAACAGAAATGAACTCATAGATTGAGAACATTTTGATGGTTGCCAGCTGAGACAGGGGTTGGAAGGCTGGGCGAAGAAGGGGAAGAAATTAAGAAGTACAAATTGATAGTTACAATATAATCACGGGGATATAAAGTACAGTATAGGGAATATAGTCAATAATAATATAATTATGTATGATGTCAGGTGGGTACTAGACTTATCAGGGAGATCATTTCCTAAGTTATATGAATGTCTAACCATTGTGTTGTAGACCTGAAACTAATATAATATTGTATGTCAACTGTAATTGAAAAATTTTTTAAAAACTTAAAAAAAAGAAAATGGAATTTGGTTATAAAACCACAAATACTCTAAAGAAAAATATCCGTATTCACTGAACTGAGGAAAATACAGAGTCTGCATGTCTCTCCGTACATGTTTTTAAAAATTTTTAAATATCCATTTTCCAGGACAAGCCTTTAACATTTTGAAAAACCTAAGTCTTCGGACTCACACTGTTGGAATCCAAATTTGGATCTCTGTGTAAAGACCCGTATGATTAACTGAAAGTTTTCGTATAGATGTTTTCCTGTGTCCGTGCCATCAATTACTTGTGTTACAAAAGAGTAGTAGTATGAATATTTTCTCATCCAGATATTTTGGGTAGATAAGAGTCTTTTTAAGAATAACTTTCTAAATATATCTACTAGGGGTCCTCAGTTCAAATAGTTTAAAAAACCATTTTCTTATGAGTAACCTGTTGCATTTTATAAATAATTTTCCAGCAAACATTGAGAAGAATGTGCTACCTTACCATCAAAGAAATGGCTAACATCTCTGAAGATGTGATAATTGTCACAAGCAGGTATGTGAATAGTCAAAACCTAGGATGGGGTACTTATGTTTTTAGTGGATATTTGTTGTTCTTTATTTTACTTTTTTTGACTAAAAGAAAGCCAATAGGAATTTAAAAGAACATATCTTAAAGCATTCTTTTCTCAAATGTGGTTGTCATCATGTAAAAACCATGTTTATCTGATAAAGCAAAGAAAGAAGTCACAAAGGATAATGCTAATAGATATGATTACATTATAAATGTTCATAAAAATAAATAAACAAAACTAAAAAGTAAACAATACACTGAAATAAAATATTTACAAGTACATCAAAGGTATCTATAATATATGCAGAACTCTTATATTTAAAAAAATTTTAAGTAATAATTCTATAAAATAACCAGTATAAAGGCTCTAAATATCTTTAGTCATTTTCACTAGTAACCAAAAATGTAAATTAAAAGATCAATAAAGAGTTATGATATTTTTACCCATCAAATTGGCAAAAATGAAAAAAGGCTCAGTACTTGTAATGGAGGCTGATGTTTTGTATACAGGAGGGAGAATAATAAATTGATTCAGTTTTTCTAGAAAGCAGTTGGGCAGCTTTTGCTGAATATTTGAGAGAGTTTATCCCCTTGACCCGGTAATGCCACATCTGTGGAACTATGCTCAGCACATAATCAGAGCACAGGAAGACTTATGTACGGTGATGTCTGTGGCAACTCTGTTTACACTAGCAGAAAGGATGAAACAACTTAAATGTCGCCATTGTTAAAATTATTTAATTAGCCATGTTTATAACCTGATTTTTAATTTTTTGAAAATAATTTCGAAACATCTTTAATGACGTGGAAGAGTCCTCAATAAAGTGCCGAATGGGAGTTGGATTCAAGTCTATGCATTCCATAGAGACTCAGGTTAAAAATGTTTTATGTCTGTATATAAAAACATATGGATGGAAATACACTGATACATTACCAGTAGATTATCTCTGGATGTTTGGGATTATGGCTATTTATTTTCTTTAAACTTTTGATAATTTCTAAGTGTCCTAGAATGAGTATATATAATTTAGAGTTCCAAATTATATAACAAATGTTACTTAACAAATAATGGCCTTATTAATTATAACTCATTTAAGTGAATCTGGTTTTTTGTACAACAAAATACATTCTGGAGGAGGGTGCTTGTTTTTAACCAGCAGTTGTGTTGAATGTAGTTTTAATTAGTAAAGCTTTCAGCTGAAAGTAACAGAAAGCCAGATGTAAATAGTCATTGAAACAAAATAGAGTAGCTGGCTTTGGTTCTGTAGTTTAACAGTGGCAGGGCTGGTGTCTCTTGGATTTTTGTGGACATTCTCACGTTATTGCAAAATAGATGCCTGAATTACTGGCAATGCATCATTCAAGGTGGGAGGGGCATCGGGAAGGGAGCCAGGGAGGACCAACACCATCTGCCTCTTTTATCAGGTATGCAATTGCTTTTCCCAAGGCAATTTTTAGATTTCATTTGGCACAGCTGTGTTATATGACTATCCTTAGGAGACCAGGAAAGTGAGTATTTAGCTTTTATAGCCCAAGTATTAGGGGCAGGCAAGGGAGAAGGGGTTGAAAATGGGTATTGGATTAATCAGCGAACGGTGTCTATTACAAATAAGAAATAGAAAATCTTCGTTTAGATTGATAGATTCATTAAATATTGGAAAAATTAAAAATACATTAGTCAACTATTGTTTGAGGGTTTTTTGTTTGTTTAGTTGTTAATACTTCCCTCTGAGTCCTATTAGGCTGCCATGAATTATGGTTGGTTTCTAGTTCATTTTAAATGATAAGTAAATTTAGTAGGCAGAATAATGGCTCCCCAAAGATATCCCCGTCCTGATTCCCAAGATCTATGTGAATATGTTACATTACGCAGCAGAAGGGAATTAAAGTTGCTAATAAGCGGATGGGGAGAGTAGCCTGGGTTACCCAGCTGGGCCTAATATAAGAATAAGAGTCCTTAAAAGTGGAAAAGAGAGAGAGGAGAAGGTCAGTAAAGAGATGTGCTGACGGAAGCGGTCAGGGAGATGCATTGTTGCTGAATTTGGAGGTGGAGGTAGGAGGCCATGAGCCAAGGGTTTATGGGTGGCCTCTAGAAGTGGGAAAAGGCGAGGAAATGGATTACTCTTACAGCCTCCAAAAAAGAATGCAACCCTGCAGACACCTTGATTTTAGCCCAGTGAGACCTGTGTTGGACTTCTAACTTAAGAAGTAAGATAGAGAAATGAATGTTGTCTTAAGCCTTTAAGTTTGCGCTAATTTGTTATAGCAGCAATAGAAAACTAATAGATTTTGCAATATAGAAGTGCATCCAATTAATATGTTGTATACCTTAAACTTACATAACGTTGTATGTCAATTATATCTCAGAGCTGGGAAAAAGAAAACGTATAGAGATTTTGGTACTTGAAAGTGGGGTACTGCTGTAACCAATATCTAAAAATGTGCATGTGGCTTAGGAATTGGGCAGTGAGTAGATGCTGGAAGAATTTTGAGGAGCATGATAGGAAAAGCCTTCATTGATATCAATAAACTGTTATTAGAAATATGGATGTTAATGACTCCACTAAGACTCAGAAGTGAGGGGCAAGATAGAGATAGTATTTATCACTTTGGAGGAAACTCAAATCGTTGTAAACAGACTGTTGGTCGAAATACGGACATTAAAGGCGCTGCTGGGAAGGGCTCAGAGGAAAATGGGGAAGATGTTAGAAAGTGGAAAAAAGGGGATCCTCGGTGTATAGTGACAGAAAGCGGAAATAATTTCCTGCAGTTAAATGGACGTCTAAGCAGTGAACTTGGATATTTAACTGAGATTTCCAAGCAGAGTGTTGAGGCACAAGCTGTTTTCTTTTTGCGACTTATAGTAAAATTTGAGAGTAGAGAAATAAGTTGAGAGACCTGTTAAACAAGAACCAGGAGTTCTTCATAAATATCAAATTATTATGGTATACACCCGAAACTAATATAGTGCTGTATGTCAGTTATACCGCAAAAAAAGAACCAGGAGTTCTTGATTTTGGAAATTCTTAGCCTACTAAAATGGCAAAGATCTTGAAATCAAGAGATTCATTAGGAAAACGCGACCTAGGGACAAGGTTACTCCATAGCCTTTTGCTAAAACCCCAGAAAGATGAAAAGGTCAGAGTAGTCACTCACACAGAACACTCTGAAGAGATCAAGGGCATGACTCATAGAGTCCCTCAGCTTCTAAGCAGAAGTCAAAAACAGTGGTGAGATTATCTAGGCAAGATCTGTGAAGGAGCCTCTTGTCTAATGGAGTCTCTGGACGTATATGGCAGTCCCTTGAGAATCTTATACCAGCAACAACATTTCCAATTTTGACTAAAAGGGACAGAGAGAGGGTGACGTGAAAGATGGCTGTCAGAGCCCCAAATTCTACAGGCAGGAAACAGGCTGATAAGACTACTCAGCTTTAAACACATGGCGTCCTTCATGGAAAGGAAGGACGGCTCTGCGGGTGGAAGTGCGGGCCCACGCGGTAGAGCTGAGAAGCCTAGCTAGAGAATTCTGCCCAGGACTTGAAACCACTTCTACTTTGCCTATCTGGGTTTCCTAGTTGCATGGGACCGGTGACTCTCTTCCGTCCATTTCTCTTTTTCAACAGGAATGTCTGCCTCTCTTATCCTCTGGCAGTCTCACCTGTATTTTGGGAGCCAAGAACTTGCTTTCTAGTTTCACAGGTCCATAGGTGGAAAGGAATTTTGCCTCAGGATTGATTGATTACACCGAGTCCCACCAATACCTAACTTAGATGATTTCGATAAGATTGGGACCTCTGAGTGAAACTTAGATTAAATTTTAGACTTTGAGTTGATGCTATAATGTGTTGAGATTTGGGGGGACTTTGGGATGGGGCGAATGTGTGGGGTGAATTTTGCCTATGAGATGGGTGTAGCCTTGCAGACCCAATGGTTTTACTTTAGGCAGTGAGACCTATGTTGGGCTTTTAACCCACAGAACTGTAAGATAATACATTTTTGTTGTTTTAAGATAGTAACTGTGGTCTTTTGTTACTGCAGGAATAGAAAACTAATATAGATGACCATTCTACATACATAGTTAATTGTGTTAGCTTGATAAGAAACCACGGAGATTAAGAAAACCTGTAGGCAGACTCTTCACAATATATACGAGTAGCCAGTAAGCACATGGAAATATACTTCATGTTAGCCACCAAAGAAATGCAGGTAAAAACCTCAGTGAAGTATCATTCCATACCCACTAGCATGGTTAAAATAACAAAGCCCGACACCACCAAAATCAAGCCTGCTCCGATATCGAGTACGTGGAACAGTTGAAACTCTCGTGTGTGTAGGTGGGAATGTGGTGTCAACATGAAAATGTCCAAACCTGTCGAGAATTTTTCTAAGTTTATTTGAGCCAAACTGATGCCCTGTGCTGAGGAGCAAGATCTCATGCTCTGGAGAATTAGTTTTGTAGCTTCTTTTACGACTTCGAAATTGAGGTAAAGTAAGGAAGATGACATGAAGGTAGGAGAAAGCAGGATGAGGATCGATTATAGGATCTTTAACAAGATTATGGGCTCTCCGGAGGGTGGTTACAGTTTAAGTTTTAGAAATGTAAATTTTATTTCATTTTATTTATTTTTTTATTAAAATTATTGAGGTGACATTGGTTAATAAAATCAGAGGTTTTAAGTGTACAATTTAATAATGCATATGTATATTGCATTGTGTGTTCACCACCCAAAGTTAAATTTCTGTCATCAAATATTTGACTCCCTTTACCCTTATCTACCTCTCTCTCCCTTACGTCCCTCTGGTAACCACTAGTTCACTGTCCGTGAGTCTGTTTGTCATGTTTGTTGCTTTCAGTTTTATGTCCCATAGATGAGTGAAATCATATGGTTCTCAATTTTTTCTGGTTGACTTATTTCACTTAGCATGATAATCTCAAGGTCCATCCATGTTGTCTCAAATGGAAATATTTCATCTTATGGCCGAGTAATATTCCATTGTAAATATGTACCACATCTTTATCCAGTTTTCTATCAAAGGATGCTTCAGTTGTTTCCATGATTACAGTTTATTTCAAAGGCGTGTTAACCCAGATGCACAGAAACAACAGACAGGGCTTGCTTAATGCAAAGATAAACCTTTTACTAAAAAGTTATATGTCTGGGGCAGGACCGCCCACCATGACCTGCCCAATAGGAATTTATGATCAGATCACCCTGAGAGGTGACTTTCCATAGAACCCTTTTCTTGGTCCACAGTAGAATGGTACAGTTGCCTTAAAGTTTGTCAGTGTCTTAAAGTTAACAATATACCTACCCTGTGATGAGTAATTCCAGTGCTAGATATTTACCCAAGGAAAATGAAAATATATGGCCACAAAAAAGACTACAAGAATTTCATAGCAACTCTATTTGTGATAGCCCTGAATGGAGACAACCCAAAAGTTCGTCAGCTGGAGAATGGATGAACAAATTGTGGTATATTAATACAGTGGGCTACTACTCAGCGAAAAAAAAGAACAAATAGTTGATTTCAGGCAACAACACAAATTTCTAAAACGTGTTGGTACAAAAGAAAACATGATTATATAAGTCTAAGACCAGCCCCGACTCATCTGTGGTGATAGAAACCAGAGTCCGGCAAGCTGGAGGAAGTTGACTGTTAGTGAGCATGAGGGAACTTTGAGGTGATGGAAATGTTCAATGTTTTCTTTTGGGTGGAGGTCACATGAGTGAGTACAGTTGCCAAAAGTCATCTAACTGAGCACTTAAGCTACACATTTTTATTGTATATAAATTACAACTCGGGTTTTAAAAAATAAAAACATGAAGAGATTTAGTTAAGGATGGTAAAGTATGTTGACAGTCTGTGTACTGTTCTCCCCCTGTCTGATAGACTCACCCAGTGAAAGTATGCATCTGAAGATTGCTTAGAATTCTGGAATTGAATCCTGAGGAATGATCTAGCACTCACATTAGGGAGTAGGATTGGGGAGGATCGGGGAGGTATCAGTATGTGATAAGTTACATTCCTTGTCTCAAAAAATTAAACAAACAGTTCACATTCCATGCTTTAGGAAGAAATAGGTTGTGGCAACTGTTATCCAACAGGCAGTTTTGAAATCAATTGTGGGGATACTGTGAGGATTTGGGTGGGGGGAGGACAATGCTGTGAGGTTCCTGAGGAACTGAGAAGCTGTGTTCATCCACTTACTTGGTAAGAGATACTCAAGCCTGAAGCAGCCTTTCTACTTGAATGATGCTGCTGTCCTTGAATATTACATCTGAGGAGTCACTGCCAGGACTTGGTTTAGAACAAGAAAGGAAATGAAATACTATTATAATGTGATTTAGCTACCACTATAGTGGAACTTCTCTCTCACAGATCTCCAGTAACCTCTTAATTGCAAAATCTAAAAGCCGATTTTCAGTCCACATTTGACTTGACCTCTCAGTTTTAACATGGTTAAACACTCCCTCAAGTTCATCTTTGGCTTTCAGAACCAGTCCTGAGTTTCCCCCCATCTCTGAGTACTCCATTTTATTCTCAGAAGACACTGCGTGTCTTCTGCCTGCTTCC
>NW_006434839.1:8910017-8910392 GCF_000325575.1 Pteropus alecto
ATCCTGCTATTTGATATCCTGTATGTTTGTGCATGTTTCTCCCTGTGCCTGTAGTTGTCCTGTTTCCTCTTCCACTTACCTCAAACATCTTTATACACATTGACTTTCCTGTTCTTGACAGATTAGTTATTGTCTCCTCGTTTGTGCTTTTAACACTTTGGTTTTAACCTCTATTCTAGTATTTAATACATTGTACTGTAATGATTCGTTTATATGTTTTTCTGACCTTTCTACTGTTCCTTAAAAACAAGAAACATTTCATAACTCTGTGTCATCAATTGTCAGAAAAGTGCCCTGCATGTATTAGACATGCATTAAAAGTTCGTTGCCTGAATTAAGCAAAGGACGATCCACTTTCTCTCTTCAGTCAAGGGG
>NW_006434839.1:8910447-8926705 GCF_000325575.1 Pteropus alecto
AGAAATGTGTGTATATTAGGTTTTTCCAAAGAATAGAACTAATAGGATATCTATATGTATATAGATAGATATAGATGTATGCAAAGAGACTTATTATGGAGGGTTGGCTCACGCAGTTGTGATCTGCCATCTGTGAGCTAGAGGCCTAGGAAACCCAGTGGGGTAATTTCTTTCCACATCTGAAGGCCTGAGAACCAGGAGTGCTGATGTGCAAGGGTGGGAGATGTCCCAGCTCAAGCAGAGAGCAAATTCTCTCTTCCTCTGCCTTTTTGTTCTGTTCAGGCCCTCAGTGGATTGGATGATGCCCAGCCGCCACGGTGAGGGCGAGCTTCAAAGCTAATCTCTTCTGGGATCACCCTCAGGAGCACACACCCCCCAAAATGTTTGCCAGCTTTTTGGGCATTCCTTAGCCCAGTCAAGTTGATATGTAAAAGTAGCATCGCAGTGGGTTCAGTGGGTGTTGAGAAACCTGTCTGCATCCTGCTTCCCTTTCCTCTCTGCCCAGCTGACGAGCAGGCTGCCCTGGTTTATCGAGATTAATGCCTGTTCTCTTTTAAAATGAAACTGTGGAAGAGCTTTGAGGAAAGATGATGAAAATGATGCCAAGTCTTAAAATTTCTTCTCCGCAGCCTAATGAGATGAGTAACAGTAAATAAAAGGGAAAGCCAGGGGACTTCTAATTGTAGTCAAGATGGAGTAAGACCACTGCAGGCTAACTCCAATGATTACAACAAATCCTCTGGACAGAAAAGTACAAAAAGCAGCTATCTAAGGCTTCTGAAAAATGAATGCAGTAATAGCAGGTTTGGGGAGAGAAAACAGTAATTAATGAATAACCAATATGCGAAGAGTGAGCTTCATGGTTACTTTTCCTCTTTATACCCCGGGTGTGATACAAGGGCAGGCTGAACAGGGAAACTATAGTGGGCAGGGCCAGCGAAGACTCAGAGGAAGCCCATCTCTCTGGCCTGAGCACCAGGTTAAAGGCCCTTGCAGGCCGGGCAGCATGGGGAGAATCCTTGTTTTAGTTTTCCTGTTTACTTTCCAGTCTTGCCGTGAAGCCAGACCCAGTTGTAGAAAACTCTACTATGGCATGGCCAGTGTTAAAGACACCTGACACTCTGGGATAAAACCTGTCCCTGAGAAAGGAGGCCCCTGTGGTGTGAAGAGCAGGGGGAAAATCTGTGTATTTTTTCTGTCTTCTCTTACCTCTTTGTCCTGAGGACCCACTTAAACAGAATTGTGTGGTTGCGCAAGGAGTTAAAACTCTGAAAACGTTCCATATTTCTGACTAGAAGAACTGGGAAAAGGAGTCTTTCAGAGCCAGAGAGGTTGATTGTTTGCTAAAATGAAAACGTCACTGTTCTCGGGGGCTTTTAATAGGATGCAGAGTCTCGTGACATAATATTAAAAATGTCTAGATACAATCCAAAATTAGTCAACTAGGAAAGACTGACCAATTCTCAAGAGAAAAGATAATCCATAGATGCCAGCCCCCCCATTATGTAAATATTGGGATTATTAAAGATTTTGAAACAGCTAATGCAGCCATGCTCCCTAAAGGTGAATGCTCTTGAAATGAATAGAAATTCTCAGAACTATATGTTAAAGATCCAAATGAAAATTTTAGAAATGACAAAGTACAATATGCAAAATAAGAATTTCATTGGCATTCAATAACAGAATGGATTTCTTAGAGGAAGGGTCAGTGAGCTTGAATATAATTCAATAGAAATAATCCCAACTGAGAACAAAGAGAATAGAGTAAAGTCATCTCTTTTTGAAAGCTATTTTGCTGGACATAGAATTCCGGATTGGCAGTTATGTTTGTTTTCTTTCAGTTTTGTAAAGATACTGGATCGGTTTCTCTAGAGATCACTAGAGTATCATTTCCCTTCAGCCTGACACACTTTATAATGTTTCCTTAGAAACATTTCATTTAATATCTAATATTTACTGGTGAGAAATACTTAGTTTACCTTCCTCTGAGGAAGTTTTTATTTCACTTTTATTCCTCAAAGATATTTTTAGTAGATATAGAATTCTGGATTGTCAGTTTCTTTTGTTCTGACGTCCTGTTTTCTAATGAGAAATCCACAGTATTTTGAACTGAAGTTCCCCTATAGGTAATGGTCATTTTTCTCTTGAACTGCTTTCAAGAATTTTATTTTGAGTTTTTAGCAGTTTTATGTAGATTCCTTTGAGTTTGTCTTGTATACATTTCACTAAGCTTCTTGAACCTGAAAAGTTATTTCTTTCTACAAATTTGGAAGTTTTCAACCATTATTTCTTAAAAAAAATTTTTTTTGACAGCAATCCCTTCACTTCTTCAGGGACGCCAGTGACATTGCTATATTCCCATAGGATATAAAATTAACATATAAAAATCAGTAGCCTTTATATAAACAAACAACATACATAAAAAACCATTACAACAACACATTAAATGCTTAGGAATAATTTTGACAAGAAAAGCACAAAACTTAAGTAAAAAAAAGCTTAAGTCCTGAAAGACTCAAAGTACACTCGAACAAATGTAAAGCTATCCTGTTTCTGAATAGGTCAATTCAACATGAAAATTTTAATCCTCACTAAATTAATTTGGAAATAAGATGCAATCTCAGTTAAAAAAAAACCAACCGGCTCTATTATGGAGTTAGAAAATTTGTTAATAAAGTTCACATGGAAAAACAAACATGTAAGAATAGCCAGGAAATAACTAAAAAAGGAAAACCATAAGGGAGGACTACTTCTACCAGTCAGTAAAATTTTAAGGCCTGTGAAGTTAAAACAGTTTGTTAAAGTTAAAACTAGCACATAAATGAGTAGACCTATGGAATAAAACTGTGTGACGACTTTGTAATGTGTCACCTTGGCCATGCTGACCTACATTTTTCAGAACTCTGATACAAATGGAAAGTACAGAATTAGACCATTATACACATGGAAATTTATATGACAAAGGTGGCATCTCTAATCACTGGAGTAAACGTATTTTTTAATATATGATGCTGGGACAGTTGAGTAGCCACTCATGGAAATATGAGATCCATATTTCATATTACACACATGAGTAAACTCTAAATAGGTAAAGAATATAAATAAAAAAAATAAATAAAACCGGACAAGTACTAGAAGAAAACAGGAGTGCATTCCATTCCTCTTTAACCTTGGCGTAAGGAAAAGCTTTGTTAATTGACTAAAATTCCAGAGGCAATGAAACAAAAGATCGATACATTTAACTGTATAATTAAAAAAAAATTACATGGCAGAAACTCTTTAAAATATGGGATGAGTAGGGTTTGCAGTATTCCAAAGCTGTGGTACAGTTCTTCTTAATCTATTGTCATGGTATCCTACACAACATTGCTATTTTATGGCAAACGTGGTGTGACAGTGGCTCATGACTAGGCGATCCAGTAGTTTTACTCTGTTCCACTTCACCTAGGAGCCAGCAGCCCAAGGCAATGATAGGATTGCCTCCTGGTTGCCCGGTCGAGGTAGTGGGCTGGAGAGAGGACCCTGTGAGTTGGAGTATTCTCCAGAATGCAGTGTATGCATTGACTCGATGGCCAGTGTATGTGCTGCCGCCGATAGATATATTTGTATATTTAAAAATATATAGATAGTAAATTTTTAAAAATCTGCCAATATAGAAAGATTTTCAAGTTATTAAGTAAAAAAAAGAAGGTGCCAGAAGAGTGAAGATCTATTGGCATGCATTTTAATAAGTCTCTGTGGTTTTATTTATATATTTAAAATTTCCTTAAGAAAACATGGCTGTTCACAAGGCTTATCTCTAGTTGAATGGTTCCACAGGCTAGGGCAGGTGAGGGGACACTTAGACTTGATCTTTTATACCTTTCTGAATATTTTTAAAATGTATTGTTATATGAATGAAATACTTTTATAATTGAAAAAAGGCAAAAATGGAAGGACTACAGTTATTTACAACTTTCTCCTCTTGGTGTCCTACGGAGTGAGTTGAAGTTGTGGCTGTTTTCATTATTTGAGGGGAGTTGAATGAGAGGGGAGATGGATAGTTATTTGGGGGGTAGTATAAATGCATGAGGACAAGGGAGGGAAGGTAAATGGTTGAATGATATAAAAGCTAAAAACCTCTTTCAAGTATGGACATGGAATTTAGTATCTCAAGCCACACTCCTCTGCCTGTTTTTGAAACACAGCAGGAAGGTCTGAAGCCATTAACAACTGTCATTTTAGAATGCCTTGCCTGAGAGAGAGAGAGAGACCTCATGAGTTCATTTTATTTATTTATTTTTAGTTTTTTGGTATGATGTTCATTTATGAGTACATTTTTACTTTTTTAGGCTCTATTTTCTAAAACAATTTTTTTCCAAATTATTTATTTTTAAAAATTTTTATTTTTTAAAATTTTTATTATGATGACATTGGTTAATCCAGTAAATTTCAGGTGTACAATTTAATAGTAAGGCATATATATATATATTTGCATTCTGTATGAGTTCATCATTTTAGTCAGTTTCTTTTAAAGTTATATGTAGTCAGATGGGCTTTTAGGATTTGGGGGGATTTCGGGTTGGGACTCTCTGTACCATTGTCTGTTTTTTATACTAATTATCACTATCTAAAATGATGTATTTATTTTGTTGATGCGATTATCATCTCTCTGTTCCCACTAGGATATAAGCTTCATGAAGGCAAAGACTTTGTTTTGCTCACTGCTGTATTAAGATTTAGAACAGTCTTTTACCCAATAATTTTAATACTTATCCAAAGAAGACTCTCAGTAAATATTTGTTGAATCAGGAGCTGAGTTAAGATAATTGTGGGTACAAAGGGAATTAGCTAGGGATGGACTCCACAAAAGAGACTTTAAATGATCCCATGTAACTAACTTGATTTTTCTTAGTCTGACCAAGGACATGACAGGAAAGGAAGATGTGTACCGAGGCCCGGCCATCAGGGCTCTCTGCAGAATCACCGATGTAAGTTTCTCTTTGTTTTCCTGATGTGTCAAAGACACCGTGCGTATCAGCCGTGGCCGTGTAAATTTAGTAGGATTCCCTAGTCTGACATTGTGAACCTTCAGTACAGGCATACACCGTTTTATTGCACTTTGCTTTATTACGCTTCACAGATACTGTTTTTTGTTTTTGTTTTTGTTTTTGTTTTTACAAATGGAAGGTAAGACCCTCCACCAGCAAAAAGATTACGACTTGCTGAAGGCTCAGATGGTTTGCATTTTTTAGCAATAAAGTATTTTTTAGTTAAGGTATGTATTTTTTTAAGATATGCTATTGCATGCTTAATAGACTACAGTATAGTATAAACATGACTTTTATGTGCACTGGGAAACTCCCCAAATTTGTGACTCCCTTTATTGTGAAATTTATTTTACAATAAATAAATAAATAAACTTTATTTCGTGGTTGAGAACTGAACGTGCCATATCTATGAGCTATGCCTGTGTAATAGAAACATGACCCCCCAAAAGGCTTCTTTCAGATTTTGTTTTTCTTTTTGTTTATTTAGATTAGTTTATTTTATCTCTCTATTTGCCCTCATAGTCTTTTGTTATAGTCAGGGCACATTGTTTGCAGAAAACAAAAACCCATTTGAATTTAGCTTAAAAAACACTTTATTACAGGATATGGATCTCTCAGAATTTGAGGTAAAGCTTACAACCAGATGCCAAAGCAGGAAACAGAGCAGTTCTCAGTAACTGAGCAACAAGATTTTTCAGATGTTTACTATTCTAGTCCATCATTTACCAGGCTCAAACCTCCTCATTCGAATATTTGAGAGAATCTGGTTAGCCATCAGCCAGCTCAGTGGCTTGTATACACCTGGGTCTGAGTCAGATGTTTAACCTTGACTCAGACTGTCACCTCTAGAGAGTTGAGGTGGCATAGTTTGTTAGACAATCACTTTCTGAGAACTCTGAGTAGGAAAGGTTAAAATGGAGGGCAGGCTGGACATCGCCAAGTAAATTGAATAATATTCCATCTATACTCATGCTTGGATATATTTTATGTATATGACTGCAATCTTAAGTTTTAAAGGTTGAGCAGGATCAAATAGTAAATCCGGATCCTCGAAAGATTAATAAAAATGGCTTAATACTTTTTGCTGCTCACCTGTTTTGTCGTGGTTATTTTTGTCCTGAATATTAAATTAGTGGCATAAGACTTAATGATGCCAATGCTAGCAATAAGACTCTCTTTATCTGCATATTGATCTCAGTCTGTTTACCCATCTTCATCAGCTAGCATCTTCCCAGTGCTAAGCTTTCTTTCAGCTAAATTTAACAAGAGCTTTATTTTCAGAGGATTTCATATTGAGGATTCACTATAGTATATTAAACATTGAATTTCTTATGTATCTGAAATAATCAGGGATTACGTTTGACTTATAAGTCCATATAAAATATATCCCCTTCACACACAGATATCTTCAGGACTTCAAAAGCAGCTTTCATCTCCATCTAGAAATGTATAACATCCTTGATAGGTTGAGCCCTATTTATATATTTCCTCAAACGGGAACTCTCTACTTCGAGATAGTTTATTTCAGTGTTGAACAGTTATTCTTCCTTAATTATGCCCCCAAATGTTCCTCCTTGAAGCTTCCACTAGGTTGTCTGGGTTCTGCCTCCTGGTATACAATTGTTATATGATAATCCTTATAATGCATTCTAAATATTTGCATAGAAACAAATATGTGACTGGTTTTTGTAAATTATTTTGAGGTAGTAATTTTGCATGAAAATATTTTGCTTCATTAACTTTTTCTCTATGAATGTTATTAGGGAACAATGTTGCAGGCCATTGAACGATACATGAAGCAGGCCATTGTGGATAGAGTCTCCAGTGTATCCAGCTCAGCACTGGTATCTGCCTTAGTAAGTGAACAGTATGGTGCAGTGGCTGCCCGGTTTTTATGCATGCTACAATTTCTAGTTGAAAAGCAAAGTATCTCTATGATTCTTTCACAAATGAAACATTAAAAAAAAAAAATGTGTACATCTCTATTACTTCATCCAAGAGTGTTTTATCTGCCAGGGGAGCATTGAGCAATTAAAATGGGCAGTTAAATACATGAAATTTTCACATGTTGGAAAGGTTTTGATAATCAAAAAGTTATATTGTACACATAATGAAGATGGCATGTAAGGGCTTGGTGGGAGACTGGGAAGAAACTCAGGGTGGATTTCTTTTTGCAAAATCTTCCTTTATGACCCACACTTCTACCTCTTGCCTCTTTGTCCTCTGCTTTCCTTGGTGCCCTGTGTCTTCAGAGTCCTTCAATCCTGTTCCACTTCTGAATTTCCTCCCAGGAAGTGGTCTTGTTTTAGTAATACCCCTTCCCTCCCTCCCTCCCTCTCTCTCTCTCTTTTTATCAAAACAAAATTTATTCATTATAACCCATCACATTGCATTTGATTAAAATTGGTTACTAATGTGTGAATGGATTCATTCATCTGAATCACAAGAGTTTCTGGTTCTGGAATGTAATTGGTCAAGTTTAATGGCAGGGGATGTATTAGTACTATGATTTTATTGCTAAGTGAGTTTCCTGGAAGTAAAACCTATAATGTTAACATTACTTAAGTACCATTCTATTAACTATCCATACCCTTCTGTCCCTCCCCTCTCATTACTTCCTTTTACATACCTCTCAGCCCACAAACATATACCGTACTCACCTTTGCAAAAGGATCATGGAGAAAGTATTTCTGGTTTATTTGTTGCCTCTGGAGTAAAGACTTGAAATAGACTTATAAAACTACAAAGTTGTCTCTTTTGGAAAAGAAAACTCACATTTCTAACTTTCCAGTGACCATGTATTTTCTAGTCTCATTTTGTTTTCCTATATTTAGCACATGATGAAGATAAGCTATGATGTGGTTAAGCGCTGGGTCAATGAAGCCCAAGAAGCTGCTTCAAGTGATAATATTATGGTCCAGGTATGGTCATTGAATCACATTAGCTTATGTCTGGAGATCAGCAATCTTTAACCCTACATTTTAGGGATAATTTATTGATTCCCCAGATGAATATTAGCTAAAGGCTAATATTAAGCAGCTTAAAATTAAGCCACCTATTAGTGCATATTCTCAAGTAGATATCCCATTAATTATGATTACTGACACAGGCCTTGCTAATGTTCAGTAGAAGCTGTTAGAATGTTGGAGGAAGAATCTTATATTCAGTTGTAGTTGAGATGCTCATTTGAAAGGTCTTTCAAGTGCATTTCAGTCTTTTCTTTGTAAAATAAGTTGTGCATAAGGATGTTAAATTCGAAACTTTTCAGGCCTTGATTATAGTAGACATTATAAAACCAGTAATTTTTACTTTGTCAAACTTTAAAACCACTTTGTTGGAAAGAACTTTTGATATTCATTAGGCTATTCCTAATTAAAAGGAACAAGATTAAATTCTTAACTGGCAATTTTATGTAACATGCTTCATTTATATTTGAGAGGGCACTTACTTATCCCTGTTCGGTGTTTATAACTTCTCGTGTTAGCATTTTCAGTTATGAGGCAATAGAGGAGTAATTTTTCCCTTGGGAAACGCTCTTGCTCTCCTAACTCTGATCATTATGCTTTTACACAGAGTGCCATGATAATACGTACACTCCTTAAGCCTAATTTAGGAGATGAATCCTTTAGCTACTAACATGGTCACAGATAATTTAAAGCCACTTAAAGATCTGCAACACTGGTAAAGCCTTGGACCTGGGAGCCTTTTTACTAAGGACGTGGGGGCAGTACTGAACCTGATAAAGCCACCTTCAGATTGTATGTCACCTCCTTAGTATTTGTCCACTCTGAATTTACAACTTCTCGGTGGTAAATTAGAAGCTCTTATCCTTTCGGCCTTGCCTGTGTTTGATTCAGTATGAAAAAGATATTCTGTTTGTATGCATTCGATTTGGCTATCTTTTTATTAAAAATCTAGTTCCAAATGATTCTGTTTTCATATAAGTTTTGTCCTCTTCCTACTCAGATTTCTGCATATTACATTCTTTTTCTTGTTCTTTAGTACCATGCATTGGGAGTCTTGTATCACCTTAAAAAGAATGATCGCCTTGCTGTTTCGAAGATGTTGAATAAATTTACTAAATGTGGTCTCAAATCACAATTTGCTTACTGCATGCTGATCCGAATTGCCAGTCGCTTACTAAAAGAAAATGAAGAGGGGTAAGTGTCTTCATCTTTATCTAAACCTAGTAATTTTCTGTTTGTTGGTTAATATACCTCATAATTTATTTCCTTTATGAATATTTTTCGGGCAGTGCTGACTTTATAGATGGATCTGATGGTTTCCAAATTTTTTAAAAGATGGGATTCCAACTACTTTTTTTTACCTTAATGTATGCACTGATATACATGTTTAACAGATTATGATTGCTAATAATACAGTAATAAACTGATATTGAACCAAAAATAGTTATAAATCTTAGGGTATGCAGTAATTAAATGTGAAAGCTGGAAGCGACATAACGATATCTTGTTTATCCCTTTTACATTTATGAAATAATGTTGAAGTAGTGCATTTAGTGACTTATTTATTTAAAGGGCATGAGGGAGAAAAATAGAACTACACATTCGTAAGGTCCTTATATTATTCATGAAGTAGTGTTACATCATTTGATGGTAGACTGTGGTAATATAAGGATGAATACTACACCCTATTGAGTAACCAATAAAAAGTCCTAAAAGATATAATGTAAATGTCAACAGAGAAGATAAAATGGAATACTCAAAAATACTCAGTTAAGCTTTCTGCTTCCAGTAATGGTGGAGTAGCTTGGTCATATTAGCCTTCCTGCAAATAATGGTTATATCGTTAGTACAGAACTATACCTTCCCCAAACAAGAAAACCCACAGCTATTTAAAAGTATTGGTGAGTGGTGAAAAACACATGCAGTCTGGAGGGAAGTTGCTGCCTGAAAGACGTAAGCTTTACTGGGTGAGGTTTGTATCTTTCTGGCTAGTCTCTTGAAGGCAGTTCACAAATCCTGGATGTGGGAATCACAGAAGGCCATAGCATTTACTGGACAGAGGGGTTAGAACACAGTTTGAGACTGGAAGAGTGATGAAAACTTACAGTGGAAATCCTGGAAAAGAGGGAGCCACAAATGAGATGAGCCTCAAAATAAATTTTAAACTCTACAAAAGTCCTTGGCCAACCACCAAACTGTGTGTGTACACTAGGGAACCTATAGTAGCTTTGAGCTGAAAGAACCATGTGGAGAATTTGGCTGCAACTCATAATGGAGGGGATAGTTTGGAGTTTGATCCCAGCCAGGTTAACATCATAAATGCTAGTGTCTTTGCAGCATACCGTTCACAATGTCCGTAGTCATGCTCCATATAATGATGTTTTAGTCAATGACAGACCACATAGAAGAAGGTGGTCCCATAAGAAAAATTTCTATTGCCTAGTGACATTGTAGCTGTCATGATGTTGTAGCCATTATAAAGTAGTGGCACAACACATTATTTACATGTTTGTGATGATGCTGGTGTAAACAAACTGACTACTCTGCCAATTGTATGAAAGTATAGCACATGCAATTACGTATAATACTTGATAGTAAATGACTACGCTACTGCTTTATGTATTTACTTTACTTTTTATAGTTATTTTAGAGTGTACTCTTTCTAGTTATAAAAAAATAGTTTACTGTACAACAGTATGTGGTGTTACCTAGGTGTTACGTAGGCAGCAGCCTCCTATATATTGTGTTTACCACATCTCTCAAGTGCATCGTTTTCTCTTGTGCTTGACTTAATCTCATGTTTTGTTCATCATCGTACCTGAGCATACAAAACCCACTGCTAATGATGCCAGTAAGAGGCCACATTGAGTGGTTGACCTGGAAATGAAATTGAAAGTGATTAAGGACTATGAAGGTGAAAAATCAGTGATGGTTATTGCTTGCCAGTCGGGCATGTGCCATTGCGCTAGAGTTACAGTCTTGAAGAACAAGAACAAAGTGATGGAAGCTGGTAAGGGATCTGCTTCAATGAAGGCAACAAGACTTAAAAATTTAAGAAGGGTCTACATCGGACATGGGGAAACTTCTAATGACCTGGATTAAAGACCAGACATGGAATCATGTTCCTCTCAGCACGGTGATAATCACGGCCAAAGCTGACTACCATGATGAATTTACTGCTAGCTCCGAATGGTTTAAACAATTCAAGAATTGTTGCTCATTACATAATGTGGAAGTGAGTGGTGAGGCTGAGAGTGCTGATGTGAGGGCAGCTGAAAAAGTTTTGGAAACTCTAGATAAACTGATTGTTGAAGATTACTTGCCAGAGCAACTATTCAATGCACATGAAACTTCCTATTCTGGAAACAGATGCCTAAAATGACTTTCATCCGTAATGAGGCCAAGTCCACGCCAGATTTCAAGGCTTTTAAGGACAGGGTAACAGTCTTGCTTGGGGGCAGTATTGCAAGCTACAAATTGAAACCCTTTGTGATCTGGCACAGTGAGAACTGCAGGGCCTTCAAGCATATCAGCAAGCACATGCTGCCAGTGTACTACAGGAGCAGTAAGAGTCACGGATGACACAGCTCCTCTGACAAGATGCCCTCCTGAACTATGCCAGCGAACTGGAGAAGGACTCTTTGGAGAATAACATAATTTTCAAGATTTTGCTTATTGCTGAAAATGCTCTTGGACATCCTTCTTTTATTAGTGATTTCCATCGCGATATTAAAGTGGTGTTTCTCCCTCCAAACACCATCTCTTTGATCTATCAATGGATCAAGGGTTATAGCAGCTTTTAAAACCTACTGCCTGAGGACGTTTGCCCAGGCTATTGCTGCAGCTGAGGAAGACGCACATGCAGTGCTGAAAGGATTGCAGCATCTGTGACTGCTTCAAGAACCTTGCTCGGGTTTGGTGCGAAGTCACCAAGGAGTGTATGAACGGCATCCGGTCAGCTGGTAGAAGACACTGAGTAGGTTCGTCCATGATTTGTCAAGGATGAGGAGGTCGCAAAAATCAAGACTGTGGTTGAGATGGCAGTGTCTTTAACCTGGATGTGGATGAGGGTAACACTGGGGAACTAGAGGTGGTTCTTGAGAAACTGACTAAAGGGGAGTTGTTGGAACTGGAATAGGAACGCATAAAGAAGAGTCTAGAAAAACTGCAGAAGAAAAAGAACGCCTAAGAAAATTCACAGTGAAGGTTTAGCAGAAGCTTTTGTAGACCTCAGCAAACTCCTTAAAGTTTGAAAACATGACCCCAACATTAAAAGGTTTTTGTTAAGAGAGGAATGTTCATGATCCATTATCTGGTTATGAGCAAATTTATGATGGAAAAAAAAAGAAACCAAGCAAACCACCATGGACATATTTCTGAAAAGAATGACACCTCCTCAAGAAGGACCTCAGGCAGGCCATTCAGGAGGTGTTCTAGAAAAAGGCATTGTTGTCATAAGAGAGGACAGCTCCATGCCTGTTACTGTCCCTGAAGACCCTCCAGTGGGACACGACGTGGAGGTGGAAGTGTGATACTGATGATCCCGACTCTGTGGGCCCAGGCTAATGTGTGCCTGTATCTTAGTTTTTAACAAAAAGGATTAGAAATTAAAAAAATAAATGTAAAAGTAGAAAACTTACAGAACCAGGATATAAAGTATTTTAGATCAAAACACAGTGTACTTGTGTTTTAAGCTAAGTGTTATTACAAAACAATTGAAAGTTTAAAAAGTTTATAAAGTGATAACTTTTTCACTTTATAAACATATTCAGTTTCCATGGAGGAAGGCGTGGGCATTTTGGGGGGACCATTCTGTCTGCTACAAGTACAATAAGCTGAGGTTAATTATTGAAGAAAGAAAAAATTTTTAAATTTTAGTGCAGCTTACATGCAGTGTTTATAAAGTCAGTGTAATGTCCTAGGCCTTCACATTCATTCACTGACTCACCCAGAGCAACTTCCAGTCCTGCAAGCTCCATTCACAGTGAGTGCTCTATATAGGTGTACTTTTCTATAGGTATATTTAGATGCACATTTAACATTGTTACTTTAACGAACACAGTAGGCAATTGTAACATGCTGTACGGGTTTGTAGCCTAGGAGAAATAGGCTATACCAGATAGCCTAGGTGTGTAGAATACTATTGCCATCTAGTTTTCTGCAAGTTTATGTTTGCACAATGACAAAATCACATAATGACCCATTTCTCAGAACGTATTCACGTCATTAAGTGATACATGTCTGTATACAGTAAAAAATTGCTAGAAGTGCAAAGAATTTGGAAAATGTGACCAATAGTTAAGAGAAAAAGCATTCAATAGAAACCGACCCTGACATGACCCAGATATTGGAGTTAAAACTTAAAAGCATCTATTACAAATTTGTTAGAGACTTTAATGGGAAATAGTTACAATGAACAGGGGAAATGGAAACTATAAAAAGGAGCTCAAAAGAAATTCTAGAGCTTAAAAGTCCTCTACCAATCAGAATTCAATAAAGAAGCGGAATCCAAAGGGGATGAATATGTAAGATTTATTACAAGGAATTGGCATATACAGTTTTGGGGCTTGCTAAAGCAAGTCCAAAGTCTGTAGGGCAGCCTGTCAGGAAGGGAAGATCTCAGGCACTGTGGAACTCATGAGCTCTGGCCGAAGCTGCTTTCCATTGGCGAAATTTGTCATCTCACGTTTTACTATAAGCATCAAGATGAAACCAGGTCACACCTTCAACACTTTTCTTGGAAATTTCCTCAAGTCAATAGCTAAGTTCATTGTTTATAAGTTCTGCTTCCCACATAAAACTGCAGGACACGATGTCACTAAGCTCTCTGCCAGTATATAACAAGGATCCACCCCACTCTTTACAGTAACATGCTCCTCACTTCCTTCTGAGCCCTCACCAAAGACTTCTCCAAGACTGGATTTCTAAGTCTGTGAGCCCTCACTGGCAGTGTCCTTAAAGACCAGATTTCTGGAAACTGTGTTCAAAGCAGTTTAGACTTTCTTTGTCATGTGCCCCAAAATTCTTCTAGCTTCCACCCACTGCCTGATTCCAAAGGCAGTTCCACGATTTTAGGTGCTTAATACAGCAGCACCTCATTTCCAGGTACCCAAATCTGTATTGTTGTTGTTTTTTTTTTTTATTGCTGCCATAACAAATTACCATAAATGGCCTGTCATAACATCCACTTATGATCTCACAGTTCTGTAGGTTAGACATAGGTCTCGTGCGCTAAAGTCGAGATGTTGGTGGGGTGCTGTCATTTACCAGAGGCTTAGGAGAAGAATCCACTTCAAATCTCATTTAAGATGTTGGCCAGATTTATTTCTTTGTGGTCATAGACTGTAGGTCCCTGTCTACTTGCTGGCTGTCAGGGGTTGGTCTGTGCCAGTAAGGTTAACATTTTCAGTTTCCATGGAGGAAGGCGTGGGCATCTTTGGGGGACCATTCCATCTGCTACAAGTACAATAACTAAAATGGATAATTTGCCAGATGGACTTAACACCAGGTCAGAGATAGGTAACCAAAGAATAAAAGTTAGTAAATTTGAAGATAGAGCAACAGGATGTAACTAATTTGAAGAACAGAAAAACGGATTAAAAATTAACAGCTTCAGAGAACTGCGATATCAAGTGGCCTGCCACTTAATATGTAATTGGGATTCTAGAGAAAGATGTGAGAGAATGGAACAAAAAAAGATGTATGAAGAAATAATACATATTTCTCAGTATGCATTCTGGCGGTGCACGGTTGATCTAACAGTCAAAGATCAACAGAATATTCCTCCTTTAAAGAGTAAAAGAGAAAAATCTTAACATCTTAATGGATACAAAAAAAGCAGTTGAGAAAATTTAATGGCAATTTGTGATTAAAAATTTCTTTTCAAAGAGAGAATGGAAGGGAAAGGGAACATCATTATTCCGATAACGGTACCAACAAATCTCTAGTAATCTTTGTACTTATTGGTGTACTATTAAAATGTTAAAGGCTTTCCCCTTGAGTCGCGAATGGGACAGGGATGCTTGCTAATCCTATTTTTTAAGTAGCATTTTACTGGAAGTCCTACTTGGTGCAATAAGTCAAGAAAAAGAAAATATCTGAAGATTTGAAAGAAGACATAAAACTGTCTTTGCAGACATGATTGTGCTCAGAGAAAATGCAAAGTAATCCTTATATTATCTATTAGAAATTGATATCAGACTTTACTAAGGTTATTGGGTAGGACAATATTCAAAATCAATTATATTATATTCCAGCAATTAAGGTAAAATTCCGAAAAGATGGTACCATTTGTATTAAAATCAAATCCTTAGGAATAAATCTAACAAAAATTGTGTATATTTCTACACAGAAAATTATAAAATGTTATTTAAAGTGTAACCTGAATACATGGAGGAATGTATCATGTTTTTAGAATATTCAGTACTGTAAAGATGTGACATCTTATTTTGATATGTGGATTCAATGAACCACACCCCCCCACACACACCATTCAAAATCTCAATTGGCATTTTTTAAATACTAAACAGAAATGCATACATTTGTGTGTCAAAAGACAGACAAGGATACCAGGATACCTTTAGTACTATTATTCATAATAGCCCTGAAATAGAAGTAATCCAAATGTCCATCAATGCCAGAATCAAAAAATAAATTGTAGTATATTCATACAGTCAATAGTAGACAACAATGGAAATGAGCAAATTACTTTTAAATGCAACCACAGAGATAAATCTTACTAAGAAGTCACAAACAATACATTTTGTATAGTTCTTTTTATTTCAGACTTAACAGGCACAACTTATCTATAATATTAAAAGTTAAATAATACTTACCTTTAGGGCAGCATCACAGTTGTGCTTGGAATGTGGCGTATCAGAGCTTCTGGAATGTTTGATAGATTCATTTTCTTTATCATGGTAGGTTTTTAATAATTCACTTTTGATTTGCACATGTAAGTTTGCGATAATTCACTTATGATTTAGTTATCTATTTTTGCATAACGGATTACTGCAAAGCGTAAATTTTTTAACATCCAGGATGATAAAAAGAAACTTCTAAAAATTATATGAAAGTAAAGAAATTTGGTCCATAGTTTTACTTCACATTTCTCTCAGCTGTGTTACATGCTGATTTCGAGGGTATAGCAGCCCTTCTCTGGTGTAATCAAGGACTAGGATCCAAACCTTGCAGCTGTATGACATGACATGCTCGTAGCAGGAATCTCCATGTCAACCTTCATGGAAGTACCAGCCACTCCCC
>NW_006434839.1:8926748-8953769 GCF_000325575.1 Pteropus alecto
AAAGATTTCTTTACATGTTCAGCTGAGTCCAGTTGTTATGGAAATTCATAGGAATCCAACTTTTTTCCCAGGTGGCCAGCAGATCAGTTTTGAGCGAAATCACTTTTACCCTGACTTGTTAAATCTACTTGTTAATTCTCAGAATTTCTCTGGCAATTCTTTTTGATTTTGTATGTATATTCTCATAAATGGCATGTCAAAAAAATGAGTTTTTTACTATAAACTTTCCTCTTAGTACTTCTTTTACTGAGTCCCATAAATTTTGGTATGTCGTGTTTTTGTTTGTCTCATGGTATTTTCTAACTTCCCTTTTGATTTCTTTTTTGACCTATTGGTTGGTCAGCAGTGTGTTTAATTTCCGCATATTTGTGAATTTTCTAGTTTTCCTTCTGTTACTGATTTCTAGTTTCACTCCATTGTGATTGAAAAAGATGTTTGATATGATTTAAATCTTACATTTGTTAAGACTTGTTTTGTGACCTAACATGTGATCTATCCTGGAGAATGTTTCGTGTGCAATTGAGAAGAAAGTGTATTCTGCTGCTGTTGGGTGGAATGTTCTGAGTATGTCTCTAAGGTCCATTTGGTCTGTCATGTTCTAGTTCATGAACAGAGACTGTTTCTCCATTTATTAAGATTTCTCAGCAGGGTTTTGTAGTTTTCAGTATAAAAGTCTTGCATTGTTTTTATTAAATGCCTTTCTAAGTATTTTATTCTTTTCTAATGCTGTTATGAATTGAACTGTTTTTATCGTGTTTTAGATTAATTGTTGCCAACATATAGAAATACAATTAATTTTTGCATGTTGATCTTGTATCCTATAACCTTGCTTTTGGTCATTTAGTGTCCTTCCTCCCTCCCTCCCTCTCACTCTCTTTCAATGTCCGTGTGTATATTCCTTGGGATTTTCTCTGTACAGGATCACGTTATCTATGAACAAAGGCAGTTTTACTTCTTTTCCAAACTGATGTCTTTAATTTCTTTTTTTTTAAATTTCTACTGAGCACAATGTTGAGTAGAAATAATGAAAGCAAATATCCTTGCCTTGTCCCTGATCATAAGGGGGAAGCATTAAGTATGATGTTAACTGTTGATTTTCTAAAGATGCCCTTTATGAGGTTGAGGACAGTCCCTTCGACCTTTAGGGTTTGTTTTTTAGAGTATTTTTCCTGAATGGTATTAGATTTTGTTAGTTGCTTTTTCTGCATCTAGTAAGATGATCACATGGTTTCTATCCTTTGTTATTAATATGGTATATAACAAATTGATTTTCTATTGTTAAGCCAATTTTGCATTCCTGGGATAAATAATACTTAATTATGGTGTAAAATTCTTTTTATGTGTTGCTGGATTCAGTTTACTGATATTTTGTTGAGTTCCGTGTCTATGTCAGGAGGGATATTGGTATGTAGTTTTCTTGTGAAAATTTGTCTTTGTTGTCCAGGTAATACTGGCATTACAACATCAGTTGGGAAGCAGTGTACCTACCTCATTTATTTTCTGAGTTTTTGAAGGGCTGGTATTATTCTTTAAATATTTGATAGAATTAACGAAGTCATCGGGACCTGTGCTTTTCAAGGGAAGATTTTAAGTAACTAACTCAAGGGTCTATTTAGAGTTTGTATTTCTTCATGAGTCAGTTTTGGTAGTTTGATCTTTTTTAAGGATTTGTCTGTTTTATATAAGTTATCTAATGTGCTGGCATATATTTGTTTATAATATGCCCTTATAATAATTTTGATTTCTTTAAGGTCAGTAATTTGAGTTTTTCCTCTTGTTTCTTTGTTAGTTTAGCTGAAAGTTTTTCAAAGCACTAACTTTAGGTTTCCTGATTTTTAAAAAATTATTATTATTTTTCTTCATTCTATTCCATTGATCTCTGACCTTTATTATCTCATCTCTTGCTTTGGGCTTGGTTTACTCTTTTTTTTCTAATTTCTCCATTGTAGAAGCTCAGGTTATTGATTTGAGACCTTTCTTCTTTTCTGGTGTAGGTGTATAAAGTATAAATTTCCCTCCAAGCATTGCTTTAGCTACAGCTCATAAATTTTGATTTGTTGTGTTTCATTTTCATTCAGTTTCATATGTTTTGTCAATTTCCATTTGATACATTCTTGATCCACAGGTTACCTAGACATATGTTGTCTAATTTCCAAATGTTTGGGAATATCTCCTATTTATTTTCTGTCGCTGATTTGTAATTTAATTCAGTTGTAGTTGGGGAGCATACTTTGATGAGTTCTGTTCTTCTAAATGTATTGAAACTTGTTTTATAACTGGCATGTAATCTATCCTTGAAAACTGTTCATTTGCAGTTGAAAAAAATGTATTTTACAGTCATTGGATTGAATGTTCTAGGTTGAGTTGGGTGATTATGTTGTTTCAGTCTTCCATATCCTTGATGATTTTCTGTCTAGTTGTTCCATCAGTTATTGGGTACGTATAGACATCTCCAACTATTATTGTTAAATGATCTATTTCTCATTTTGTTTTGACAAGTTTTGCTTTACATATTTTGAGACTGTTGTTAAGTGTGTATATGTTTATCATTGTTTTATCGTTCCGAAGGATTGACCTTTTTCGTTATGAAATGTCTTTTTACCTCTTGTAATGTTTTTGTCTTAAATTCTATTTTGCCGCTATTAATATAGCCATTCCTGATCTCTTACGGTTACTGTTGCATGGCATATATTTTCCCATATTTTTACTTTCATTTTATTTGTATCTTTGAGTCTAATGTGTGTCTCTTATAGATCGAATATAATTGGATTTTGCTTTTTTAAAATACTGTCTGTCATTATCTTTTCAATGGGGTGTTTAGACCACATTCAATATAATTATCAATATTGTTGGATTTACCTTTGCCATTTTGCTATTTGTTCTGTGTAAATCTCCAGTCCTTTTTGTTCCTCTTTCTCTTCGACTGCTTTCTTTCTCTATCTCTTTATTAATATTCTCTTTGACCAAGCATGATCGTCATGCCTTTAATTTTTTAATTCTCTTTAATTCTTTAGATATGGTTTCCTTTACTTCTTTGAACATATTTATATAAATTGACTTAAAATCTGCCTAGTAAATCCAATATTTGGGCTTCCTCAGGAGTAAATTCTATTGACTCCCCTCCCCCCATATATGAGCCATACTTTACTATTTCTTTGTATCATAACTTTTTGTCAAAAACTAGATATTTTATATAATATAATATGGCAGTTCTGGTAATCATATTCCCCCCTTCCTCATCCTCAGAGTTTGTTATTGTTGCTCTTTGTTGTTGGTATTTGTTTAGTGACTTTCTTGGGCTAATTCTGCAGTCTTTATCCTTTGTCATGTGCAACCACGGATGTCTCTACTTGGTTAGCTGAGTTGTCAGATAATGATCTGACAGATTTTCTTAAAAGCTTTAAACCAGCATGTCTCTTACCCTTTTCCCAGTGGGCACTTTGTGTGTTGGCACATGCCTTCCATGCTCTTGCAGTTTATAACTCTGCCTTAGCTTTCACTTCCTACTTGCACAAAACCTCATAGTCAAACATTGGTGAGAGTCAGGTGTTTCCTGGGTATTTGCATAGCCTTCCACGTTTGCATGGCCTTTTAGATTTCTAGAAATATATCAGAAATTGTCAAAACTCCCTGTGGACATCTCATTCCTCAGATTTTCCTTTTAAGTTTTTTTGTGCAGCTTCTTATTTGCCCGAACTGCCTCTGGCAACTGCAGTGTTAAACAATTGCCAGGTTCCTTGGGGATATAGGACTTTTGTGGGGGACAGGTTCCTTGGGGATATAGGACTTTCCTCACTGAATGAGCTCTGAGTCATATGAAATAAAGATTAATTCCATGAATGGGGCTTTTCTAGGAAGTACCAATCAGGTCAAATAGTGACAGTTCTCTGGGGACAGGGCTTTTGAGGGAACTGTAGACCCATCTGCCTCCTCCAGTGGCTCCTAGGCTGCTAGCTTTCATAGCTACTATGGTTTTGAGGCTGTTGGTTTCTAAGGCTGCCATGAAACTGGGAAGAGAGGATGGAAATAGAGTAAGTTAAAACACCAGAAAGCTTACTGTCCTTATAAAGATTCAGCTGTTTTTGTTGAGTAAATGTTCCTGGGATTGTTGCAAGCCTTTGGCTAATTTCTAGAATGCTGAAAAAGTTGATTTTTGAAAATTTATGCCCGTGTTCTTATTGTTTTTATGGAGGAGTGGATTTTCAGAGGTCCTTCATCCGTAATTTCAAAAGTGTTTCCCAGTCTGTGCTTTTAACCACATGCATATTGCCTCTGTGGTTATTGATATCTAATGATGGCCTGTATATTTTTATTGTCAGTCACGAAAGTCCACTCTTTGATTTCATTGAGAGCTGCTTGCGAAATAAACATGAAATGGTTATTTATGAAGCTGCTTCAGCTATCATCCATCTACCTAACTGTACTGCAAGGGAGTTGGCACCTGCTGTTTCAGGTTAGTCATATGTTTGATAGCTGGCATTTGTTTATATTCTTATGTCTTTGTTTTAAGCTTCAGAGGTCTGCAGGATAAGTATTAAGAATGATTTTTGAACTTTAGCTCTGTATATGTGTGTGTGTGTGTGTGTGTGTGTAGCCTTTGCATTCTGATTTGTAGATGAATTCTTTTAGTTATTCTTTAATTATTTCTTTTTCTGAAGTAACTTTAATGACTTCAGTTCTCTTTAATATTTAAAAAGCCCATTTGTTCTTATAACTATAAATATTCCTATCAATTAAATTAAAAAATTAATGGGTATAGTAATTTTTAGAAAAAATTAATGGGTATAGTAATTTTTAGAAAAAATAAACTGTTTTTTATATTTAAAGTTTTTATAGCTCAACAAAAAGTGCTTTTTCTATTTTTGATGATACATTTTTTGTGTGAATTTTTGATGCCCGTGATCTAATTTCCTTATGCATATGTTGATTATGATTCTTCATGTACTGTATTTTCAGATACATGCTATATGGTGAAATGAGCTATATTCACAGTGGTCTTTTTTTTTTTCTTCCAGTTCTTCAGTTGTTCTGTAGCTCTCCTAAGCCAGCTTTGAGATATGCAGCTGTGAGGACCTTGAACAAGGTAGGTGTCCCTTTGCTATCTATTGACATATCAATATTTGATTGAGAAACATAAATATTAAACATTTGGCTTTCTCTTCAAGATTAGTAGATGTGATTTATGGATTTCACTTCTGTAGCACCTCACTTATATTTGTGGCCTTTAGTATTGCCATTTTCACTATTATTCAACTAAAGATTGTAATTCATTTCTGACTTTTAAGCACATTATAGTCAAGAGTCACACTGTCCAATATGATGGCTATTAGCTATAAGGGACTGTTTTCATTTAAATAATATTAAATAAAATTAAAAAATTCATTCCTCAGTCACTCTAATCACACTTCATGTGCTCAGTAGCCACATGAAGTCAGTGACTATCATTTTGGTCAGTGCAGATATGGGACATTTCCATCACTGCAGATAGTTCTTTTGGGCAGTGCTGGTCTGTAGTAGCACTGTCCAATAGAAACAAAATGTTAGTCACATATGAAATTTTAAATCTTAACATAATCACTTAAAATTTTTTAAAGGATGAGATTAATTTTAATATATACTTACCTTAATATGTATAAAATGTAATATTAATATGTAATCAGTATAAATTTATTGAAGATATTTGTCTTATTTTTTCATATTAAATCTTTCACATCGAGTATATATTTTATATTTACAGCATCTCAGTTTAAACTAGCAACATTTCAGATGCTTAGTAGTAACATGTGGCTTTGGCTATCATAAGGCCTGGGACTAGAGGATACAGTACAGAAATAGGATAAATTAAATAACCATAATAATTTAAAATAAATAATACTAAAGTTTAATGCAGTAGAAGACTTGTCATAAGGCAGTATGTGATTGATTGTAAATTAATTGTATGAACATTTGGAGGAGAGAATTTAGAGGAGCCTTTATAGAGCAGCTATTTGAGGGTCTACAGTTATGCCACCCTGAACAAGCCCGATCCTATCTGATCTTGGAAGCTAAGCAGGGTTGGGCCTGGTTAGTACTTGGATGGGAGACTACCTAGGAAGACCAGGTGCTGTAGGCGTAAAAAATAAATAAAATAAAAAATAAGGGATTGTAAGCTGACAAGGTCCTTGCAATCTGTGAGGTCAGCCAAGGGTTGCATCGCCTGAAAAAATAATAATAAAATTAAAAAATTTTTAAAAATAAAATAAAAAAGAACAACTATGTGAATTGTATTTCAAAGAGTTGATATAGGTGCACATTCCTTCATCTATAGTCTTGGAGCCAGATATATCCCAGAATTCAGTATTTTGTGAATTTTAGAAAGGTTATGTGATGCTATCTCTTATATACTAACCCCATTGGGCCTGGAGCCAGCACCCCAGCATTAGACACATTAATATTACTGCACTGCCATTTGACTATCCTTACTAACTGTAATAAATTAAGACTTAATTAGTTTGGGTCATGTTTGCCGTTAAATGAATTTTGATACCAATACTTTGCCTAGTTTTCAGACTTTAAATTTGTGAGTAAAGGATTCTATATTAATATTGGGACAGGCAGAGAGGTGAACGACATTGACAGTAACAAAGGAGGATGACAGACATGTTTTTGTGACTGCAGGCAATTCAGTTTGGCTAGAGTTTGCTTATTTAAATATGGAAATGTTTTCTAAGTGGTAAGATACTAACAGTCTTTGAGCAGTGTTTACCATGCTAAGTCCTATTCTCAGAGATACTAACTTCTAATGAAATAGATGCCCATGTACACATGTACTATAAGGAAAAACTAATAAAAGACAGACCAGTATTGTTATACAGGTTATAGAAAACTGGGAAAAGAAAGTGCTATGCTATACTATACGACTGTGGCTGTTAATCATTTATCAATTGACATATCTTATTTGGAAAAGTTCTTCTTGAAACAATTTCTTTTAACCCATGTTGTCCTGTTCAGATTTTAAAAAGTCACTTGTTATTTAAATTGAAATGATTTCTTCCTTTGCTTTTTAACATTCTGGTCTTTATCAGTGGCAATTTGCTTAGTATTTTTCTTGCCCTTCCACAAGGTGGCGATGAAGCACCCCTCTGCTGTTACTGCCTGCAATCTGGATTTAGAAAACTTGATCACAGACTCAAACAGAAGCATCGCCACCCTTGCCATTACTACACTCCTCAAAACAGGAAGTGAGAGCAGTGTGGACAGGCTCATGAAGCAGATATCTTCTTTTGTGTCCGAAATCTCAGATGAGTTCAAGGTAAGAGTTAGAATATGATCATGTTTTCTCCTAGTCTCTGGCTCGCCTATTTCTTTTTTTAGCAGTATCTTTTGATGAGCCGAAGTTTTGTTTTTATGAAATCAAATTTATTAATTTCTTTCTTTCACAGTTTGCATTCTGTGTCCAAAGAAACCTTTGTCTACTTTTAAGTCTTAAAGATATCTTCTTGTTTTATTGTAAATATTTTATGGTTTTAGCTTTTTCATTTTGTTTTATGATGCAGCTTGAATTAATATTTGTGTATTGTGTATGATAAATTCAGTTTTTTTACATAATATCCCATCATTCCAGCATAATATCCCATCATTCCAGCATTCCATTGGAGTTCTTTGGCATCTTTGTCTGAAAAGTAGATAACCATATAATTATAGGTGTATTTCTGGGCTCCTTATCATATTCCATTGATCCGCTTGTCAATCCTATGCCAGTACAACGCTGTGTTTATTGTTTTTTTTATGGTACCTTTTAAATGTTAAGTGTAGTCTTTCAACTTTGTCCTTTTTTAATATTTTAGCTCTTTTGCATTTCCATAAGATTTACAATCAGCTTATAAACTCTTTAAAACGAAGCCTGCTAGGATTACGATCAGGGATGTGTTGAATTTATATTTGGAGAGAATTCACATCTTAATGATAATTCTTCCAGTTCATGAATATGGTATACCTTTCCCTTTATTTAGGTCTTTAATTTCTCTGAGCAATATGTTGTAGCATTTACTCTAGAGGTCTTGCATGTCTTTTATTAAATATATATTGAAATATTTTATGCTTTTTGATTCTATTTTATTAAAATTTCTTTTCATCGTTTGCTACTAGTATATACAAATACTTTTTTTATGTTCCCATAACTTGATATCCTTGCTAAGTACTGTATTAGTTCTAATAGTTACATATATTATTTACATAGGTCTTCTATATAATCACATTCTCTGTTAATAGGGGCAGTTTCACTTTTTCATTTCTAATCCAAATGCTTTTCTTTTTCTTGCCTTATTAAAATGGCTAGGACTTCCGGTACATTGTTGAATAGAACTGGTGAGAATGTGTTAGAGATAATCAGAAGAACAAAAGAATAATTAAAGTAGAAAGATTTTATTCTTTCATTCATATTTCTAAAGAAGTATAACTAATCCTCTTTTTACTTATGTACTCTCTTCTAGTATATATCTAGACTTTTTAAAAAATTGAATTTGTTGGGTGACATTGGTTGATAAAAGTTTTACATGTACAGTTCAGTAATACGTCATCTATATGTTGCATTGTGTGTTCATCACCCAGAGTTAAATTGGCTTCCGTCACCATATCTGACCCCCTTTACCCTTTTTCTACCTCCTTCCTTCCCTCCTTTTTCTCTGGTAACCACTAAACTGTTGTCTGCGTTACATCTAGACTTTTAAAAAGCCAACAGCCTGTATATTGAGACGGACGTTTTGGGGAACCTATGAAGGTCATTTTGTGATGTAGTTTATTGAACGAATCTCTTATGCTTGGACATTTAGATATTTTGCAATTACAAATAAATGCTGCAGTGGGTAACCTTTTTCATATGTTTTCTTGAAACATTGGAGGTATATCTTTAGGGTAAATCCCTAGAGCTCCATATGCTAGGTTGAAAGGTATCTTAATGTAGTTTTAATCAGGATATCTTTTATTATGAGGGAAGTTAAACATCTTTTCATATTTTTAAGGATCGTTTAATTCATCTTTTTGAATATTGTCTGCATATGTCTTTTCTCCAGTTTCTATAGGATTTTTGGTCTTTTGTTTCTTCAATAACTTAGTCTTTTGTATATCAGGGATATTATTTCTTTATCTGTGAAATGTTATATTTTCTCCTAGTTTGTCATTTTTCTTTTTCTTATGTCTTTTTTTTTGTGCAAAAGTTTTTTTTTTTGGTAATCAAATTTGTCAATCTTTTATTTGATTGCATTTGAGTTTTGAGTAATAGTTAGAAAGCCTTTCCCTTCAAATTATAAGATCTGAATGGGTAAATGAGAATTCACCTATGTTTTCTTCTAGTACTTGCACAGTTCCATGTTTTACATTTAGCTATCTGATCCATTGGATTTTATTATATATGGTATGAGAAATGGATCTCATCCTTTTCCAGTCACTATCCAGTTATCCCCCCAAGTTTTATTTAAAAGACTGTCTTTGTCTCAGTGATTTAAGGTACCACTTTTATCATATACTAAAATTTCATATGTACTTGGGTCTATTTGGGGGCTTTCTAGTCTATTCTATGTTCTGTTTATTCATACATTAGTACCGTACACTATTTTAAATATAGAAGCTTTGTAGGATGTATTAATAGCTGTTAGTCCCCCACATAGCTTTTTATTTTCATTGTTCCCTAGCTATTCTTACATGTATATTTATCCTTATGAACTTTAGTTTTAACTGATCTAACTTTATAAAAAATCTCATTGGCATTTTTATTGGGTTAACATTAAGTTTATATGTTAAATTAGGGTAGAACAGAGATTTTGATGATGTTGACATTTTAACCAAGAACAAGGGATGTCTTATAATTTATCTACTTTTGTGCCTTTCAAGAGATTTTACTACATTTTTATATTAGTTTTGAATGTCTTTAAAATGCTTTCCTGAGTACTTTATCTTTTTGTTGTTGCTATTATAAATGCTTTTTTGTCCATTGTATCTTTTAACTAGTTATTATTCATGCATATGAATAGTATTGTTTTTGCATGTAAATTTTGTATCCTACTACCTTGCTGAATTATTTTGTTGAGTTAGTTTTATTATTGATTCTCTAGGGTTTTCAGGTATACTATAAAGTCATCTGCAAATAAAGGTAGTTTTGTCTTTTATTTTCTAATTCTTATTCCTCTGTTTTCTCTTGTCTAATTGCATTGGCTGATATCTCCAGAATAATGTTAAATAATAGTCAAGATAGTGGCATCCTTGTATTGTTTCTGACCTTAATGGGAATGAGTCTCGGGATTCTCTATTAATATGCTAACATTAGGATTGGGGTGTTTGTGCATGTGCACATATGTATATGTGTGTGTGTATATAAAATGGAACCATTCATCTATTCCTATTTTTTCAAGAATTTTTATTAGGAATGGATGTTAGAGTTTATCAAAGGCTTTTCAGCATCTGTTGATATAATCGTGATTTTTCTCCATAGATTCACTAATATGATGCATTATATTAATCAGTTCTAATGGTGAACCATTCTTGCCTTCTTGATATAAACCCCATTTCACCATGACATATTATTTTCTTACTGTAGCGTTCGAGTATTAGTCTAATTATCACTTAGAATTTTTGCATCAGTATTCATAAATGACTTGTATAATTTTTTCCTTTCCTATATATACCATCTTTATTAAGTTTAGGTGTTATTGCTTCATAAAAAGATTGAATGTTTTTCTTCATTTTCTATGCTCTGAAATGATGTATACAGATTTGGGACTATCTGGTTTATGGGAGACAATTCTCAATTCTCCATGAGTTTCTTGTATTTCTGCACACCTTGCAAGTTAGGCACTAGCTGTCCTTTGTTTCCTACTGTCCCAGCTTTGTTCCCTTTGTGTAGTGCAAGATAGCTTCCAGCCTGAGGAAAGACATTGTCTCCCTGTAAAAGTAAAGGTCAGGTTTCCATACAGCCCTTGAAGATACAGCTAGTGCTCCCTCTAGAGTAAAAAGCAAACATGCTCACTGTCCAGTGTAATGAAGATAATGTTTCCCTTCAGAACAGAGGACCGACATGCTTACTGCCACTATCAAATATTCAAGTGCCACACCTCAGGTTCTTGTCCTGAAGTGCAACCTACTGCAGTTCTAGCCCTTTTTGTGTTGCCCTGTGGGAACTGGGGCTCAGGAGAACGGCCTTAAATACGTATACTCTAGCCATTGCTGTTGTTGTGAGTAATTTACTGTCTTTCATCTCTGATCCAGGATTCTCGTGTTTTTTTACTAACATCCATGTAACAAGCTAACTTGTTAGCTTGCAAGTAGGGTAAAATCTCACACTGTTCTCACTTTTTGACACTGGTCACAGATCCCAGTAAAAAAGTTGTGGTAAAATTCTCCTAGAAACCATTTTGTAAAATAGTTCCTTGGTAACTTCCTCTGTTTCTTCTATGGAAATCAATCTGTTCAAGCTTTTAATCTTTACTGCTCGCTTTAAAAATTATATGTGCTTATTTGCTTGGAGCAGAGGGGTAGGGTCTCTTGAATGAACTTCATTTTTACGTTGCTTTTTCTTTTCCCTTGAGGTCTCTTTGCTTATTTTTCATAAAGAACCATTATTGTCATTTTGAGTAAATACAGCGCCTCTTAGCTTGCATTAAATAACTATGCTTAGTAGCTAAAGTTACAAAAATGAACATCTTTTCTGTTTTTTTGTTTTTTTTTTTAATGAGTGGTAGTCGTACAGTCATCATAAAAGCGAATGGCCTTTTGTTTGTTTTTCTACAGGTGGTGGTTGTGCAGGCAATTAGTGCTCTCTGTCAGAAATATCCTCGAAAGCACAGCGTCATGATGACTTTCCTCTCCAACATGCTCCGAGACGATGTAGGTGGACTACTTCTTAATCGTTGGAAGTTACTCTCAAATTCTTATGGTTTCTGTTAAATACCTTAGCATTTAAAGCAGCTTTCTTTGTCATTTCAGCATGCCTCTCAAATAGTATGCTTAATTCTGGTTGCTGTCTTATTACTAAACGTGCTATCGCACTGACTTTCCCCCTTGGAGAAAAACCACTTTTGTTCTTTTCATCAGGGAAGGGGAAGGAAATTTGCATACTATGAGCATGAGCCTCCAGAGTATAAGCATTTTTCCAGAAAGCATCCTCAGAATGAATGGCAGTTTTCTCTTTTGCCAGGGAGGCTTCGAATACAAGCGGGCCATCGTAGACTGCATAATCAGCATTGTGGAAGAGAACCCAGAGAGCAAAGAAACGGGCCTAGCCCACCTTTGTGAATTCATCGAAGACTGTGAACACACTGTTCTGGCTACTAAGATTCTACACTTGTTGGGCAAAGAGGGCCCCAGAACGCCTGTCCCCTCCAAATATATCCGCTTTATTTTTAATAGGGTCGTACTGGAGAATGAGGCTGTCCGAGCTGGTGAGTCGTTGGAACACTGATAATGATGTAACTGCTGATCTTCTGAAATGCGTAACTCAAGGGGGTGGTGATGAAATTGGAAAATGAAGTCGTAAGGTCTGTTTGATGGTGGGATGTTGGAGCATACTTAGGCCCTAGATATACAGCTCTTTCTCTGTATTCCAATTTTCATCCTGAGTTTTGCCTTATATTAGGGACAAATAACCCTTGGCATTTGGTATAATGGGAATACCGTGATGGCAGTATCCATTTTTTCAGAGTTGTACCATAAGTTTGAATGTCTATGAAATTTGTGTGTGTGCATCTGTATTTTTTAAGTGTCTTATTAAACAGGTCTTAGGATTTTTTTTTTTTTTTTTTTTTTTTAAAAAAATTTCTCTTTAATCATTCCTTCCTCTTAGCATGTGAACAGGTTCGACTCTCTCCTATTAAAATATGAATCCTCCTTTGGTCTGTTATCTTTCACTAGCTACTGACTGTATTTTCTCTGTCAGAGAAAATTAAAGTCGCCATTACTAGCTGCCTCCATGAACTTATTCTTCATTTTCTCTCCAACTCATCTAGCTCTCTCCATTAAAAATCCTCTGAAACTATTTTTTAAAAATATTACTTATATGGTAGTTTGAAAATCAAGTTAGACACCTTAAAGTTCTTATCTTTGTTCACGTCAGTCAGTTTGATGTACTATTGACTAAACACTTCATGAAAGTCTTTCCCTTGGCTTCCACAACAACCTGCATCTTCCCATCACTCCGCAGTCTTATTTAGAGAGATTTCCTTCCATTCCTTAAAATCTTAGTTTTCCTTAGGGGTTTGTCTTCTTAACTACCTGTTTTTTATGGTGATCATTTTCAGAGCTCTCTTGATATGCTGTGACATTGAACTCACACCTCTTTCCTGAACTTGTAGGCCCAACTGTCTAAGGCACTTCAACTTGAAATTCCAACTCACCTAAACTGAAATCCTCACCTTTATCAACTCAGTTCAAAGGCAGAAACTTATTCCACTGTTTTTTCCCCCTCATCTGTTCTTTGGCAAAATTCTATCAGTTCTGTCTTCTTAATATTTCTTCATTTTCCTGTTTTCAAGGGTGCTGCTTTAGGCTCTCGTCTGTTTCCAGCACCCACCTAGTCTGATTGCTTCTAGCCTTACACAGATCCAGTCTGTTCTCCATACTCTGCTCCAAAAACAGTCTTTGCCTACAAAACCTGCTTACTAATTTTGCATAGCACACACTGCTACAAATACATTTAACCTCCTTTAGTAATAACTTTGAGGTTAAACTGCACCTATTTTTATTTTATCTCTTGGCTCTCACTTGTCTCCTGCTCTCCAATACAGGTCAGCCTTACTCACCTGTGTCCAGTTCCAGTGTTAATCCAAGCTTGCTTCTCTGGGCCGAGGTCTTCACTTGTCATTCTGCCAATACTCTTTTTCCTGCCCATTCCCTCTAGGCTAACTCTGCTAGTTCTTCACAATTTAACTCAAGTAATAAGTGTTAACCCCCCCGTCTTACTTCTCCTCCACCAATTCTGATTTAAAGTCCCCTCTCCGTATTCAGATAGCATCCTGGATGTAGTTCTCCAGGATGTGGACTTACTGTGCTGCGTTGTCATTATCCCTTTACTTGCCTGTCTTTCCCACTAGTGCGCAACTCCTTCAAGTCAGGTTCTATCTGAGTCTTTCCTCTTTCTCCCCTCAGCACCTGTCACAGTTCCTGACAAAAGTTAGGAGAGCAATCAATCTTTGTTGAGCTGGTTGTTTGAGATTAGAGCTTAATTATTCAGTACGGTGTATAAAGGTTCGTGGTCACAGTAGAGGATACCTCATAAAACATATGATTCCTTTCCCACACTGCATGGAAGATTTTCCCATTCAGAGCCTCTTGAGCCTGAAGATTTCTGTTTATGTGTAAATGGGTGAAAGAAATGAGATCAAGAAACACACGATAAGACAAGTTTATTTCCCCTGAACATTGGGAAGCTTCTCTAATTTTTTCGAATGATTACTACTTAACTCTAGAAACCAGTATTTATGTTGCTTCGTTTTATGCTTCAATATAGCTGCTGTGAGTGCTTTGGCTAAATTTGGGGCTCAGAATGAGAATCTTCTCCCAAGCATCCTTGTACTCCTACAAAGGTAAGTAAAAGAATGCCTTTTATCTTTTTAAAATAAACATCAGCATATGACTGAATATAGAATTCCTCATTGTACCGTATCAAGTGCATTACAGGGCCTAAGAGTAGAGCTGATGGAGTAAGTGAGGGGCAAATGGCAATTTTGTCCTTACCTAGTAATTTTGTATGTGCTAAAACTATAAAATTTGACTTTGGATTTCTCTCTGTATGATTTTGAGAAAGTGACTTTAATGCATGTGTCTCAATTTGTGTAATAGAGGCCAGCTTCAACGTGATTCACTAAGTAGAGTTGAAAATATCAGCTTTTTATGGTCTCCATGACTCCCTATTTGATGAGGAAAATACTCGGCTTTTACAAACACTCTGTGATTATATCTTGTAATTAAAGCAGAAAAATGATAAACCAAAGGCTGGCTGGTTTAAATGAAACAAATTGCCATTTGAGTAATAACAATGCCTGGATTCTGAATGCTTTTTAGTATCCATAGAAAGTCTAATATTCCTACTTCTTAATTATAAAGAAGTTTAAGTCTTTACCAGAGTCATGTGGTTGTAGATCCAAGAAAAAACTCCAGACTATCTTCTGTTACTGTGTTCTTCCTAATTATTTTAATGTCTGTCTTATATAGTGCTTCTGATTCATAATGACACTATTTCTTTACCAATTCAGAGCAATGCTAAAGATTTATGGAGATTTTAGGATCCACTGTTGACTGTTGTTGAGCTCTTTTATAAAAAAGGTAGCATTACATGGCTGATCGTGTCCTATAGGTATGGTGGTAAAGCTATGAGGAATCCTTAGGGTGCTGTGACATGCCTATTCTGTGTCCCCTGGACAGGTGTATGATGGATACTGATGATGAGGTACGGGACAGAGCTACCTTCTATCTGAATGTGCTGCAGCAAAGGCAGATGGCACTGAATGCTACATATATCTTCAATGGTCAGTGAGAGCTGAGGATGTGGACAATACACTTTTGTTCCCCAGATGGTATCTTAGAAGCATATCTCATGATGATTTGCATACGAGCTGGCTTCACTAGGCAAAATGCATGGTTTTTGTCTTTGAATGCACTTCCATTTCTAGAGAAACCTAAAGTATATAAAAGTCCAAAGAATACCTGCTTGTTCCTGGTCCTCCTTGAGCTCCCTCACAGAAAGGTTTACCTTTTCTCCCTTTTCTTATGCTATCATTGTTTCCACGTGGCTAAGTTGCTTTCTTTTCTGGAAATGTTTATGCTCTGTTCCCATGCTTCCTTGGATGAAATCTTAAGACAGTTTTATGTAATAACCTTTACTTTTAATCATTTAGGTTACAACATGTGTAGTTTTATTGTTCTCCCTCAGAAAGTATAGATAGATGTTATAAATCTGGGCCCATCTGGATCCTAGCACTGGAAAGAAGTTGTAATGCCGAGATTTCTGTGTTTCACAGGTTTGACAGTTTCTGTTCCAGGGATGGAAAAAGCCTTATACCAGTACACATTGGAGCCTTCAGAAAAACCATTTGACATGAAGTCTATTCCTCTCGCTATGGCTCCTGTCTTTGAACAGAAAGCAGGTAATGGGAACGCTTCACTCTGTTAGTTTTTCACCAATGGAATAAGCTGTTAGCATATTTTCTCTAATACCTTTGTTTAATTGTCACTCTATACTTCTAAATCTTTTAGAATTAAGGTGGATTTTTTTTTTATTAAGGTCTTAAAAAAATGTCCTGGGTTGGTTTTTTTTTTTTCATAAAAGCAATATGAAACATGACCCATATTGAAAGTTTTTTCTCTGTTTTAATGCTCAGTATTACAGCATTTGAAGTTAGTTGTCACTGTGTGTCTTAGAGCAGTAATTTTGCTGTCACCTCCTATTTTTATTTTCTGAAGTTGGTAATTCCTTAATTTTGCTATCGGAGGTTTGTCTTGAAAGAATATATGGGACAAGATTATAAAAAAATATATATTCCCAGGGAATATCTAACTTTAAAATTCAAAAGAAAAAAGAAAACAAATGTTTAGAGGTAGAAATGAGAATGAACACTCTTAACTGAACATTTTCAGTTTTTCTGTTGATACAGGTAATTTTTTCTATTTGAATCATGAGATTTGTTTTATAAATTGTTCCTTCTTTTAAGAGTAATTTTTTTTTTGTATGTCATGGTCCACTTAAAGCAAATTCTGTATTTTTAGGGCTTGCTTTGTAATTTCACAAAATGTTTACTAAATACATTTTAATCTGAGCGTCCCTCCAAAAAAGTGACAGAAGCCTGTGATTTAGCAATAGCCCCTTATAAGTGTTCAAGAAGTTTCTGTCTGTCAGCATTTTCAGCTCAGTAGTGGGAGGGAAGCTCACTTGATTGCTCATATCTGTCTTTGTAGAAATCACACTTGTGGCTACTAAGCCAGAGAAGTTGGCTCCTTCCAGGCAAGACATTTTCCAAGGTATGATGATTCGATGGGTAGAAGTCATAGCCCTGCACCCTAGGCACTGTAAATGGAACATTCTGCTACTTTCATTAAATCTGATAAATTATCAGTATAGGAAATCTTTGTCCGGCTGAAACCTTGTCATAGGTCACAGTTGCTGGGGCCACCTGGGGTCTGTGGCGCTTTCCCATTTCCAGGTGCTAACTCTCTAACCGGGAATGTTCTTGCTCTGTATCTTGGTTAACAGAGAGCTCAAATTCTAAAAAAATTAGGAATATAGTTTATTTTATTTTATTTTATTTTTTTGCTTTTAGTAATCGAATATATAAACTCTCTTAAAACATCGTTTTACTAAACCTTGGGGGAGATATTAGAGTTTTAAATTATTTGTCAGGCTATTGGAAATGTAAGACATTTTAGGCATCCAGAATGTCTTTCCCCTTTGTCTTCGTATTTTACTCTCTTCCTTCTTTTCTTTATTTCTTGATAGAACAATTGGCTGCTATTCCTGAGTTTATGAATCTAGGACCCTTGTTCAAGTCTTCTGAGCCTGTTCAACTTACAGAAGCAGAAACAGAATATTTTGTTCGTTGTATTAAGCACATGTTTACCAACCACATTGTGTTCCAGGTGAGAAAAGTGCCCTAACTGGCTCCTTTAGGGGCTTAGTATGTTTGAAGACAAGTATTAACTCCCCGTTAGTTTATGATTCTAGTTCTTTCTATAGCAAAGCAAATTGGCAGCATTTCTTGTTTTCTTTCCTAACGCCATAGCTACAGAGATGCCTTCATATGATGGGTTAAAAACTAAGAGGACATAAAAACAAAATGTCTGAAGAAGTTGAGCAACATACAGTATCACCTATTAAAAAATAATCGTCATTTAACAGGTTAAATTATGCGGGCTGTTCCAAGAACTTGGATTTCAATTTGATTCCCAGACATCTGCCATCTTGTTAGGCAGAACTAAATCTCACGAAAGAGAACAAAACTAATGAATAATAAAAACCCCAAAACCTCAAGAATAAGGCTATCCCTGTGGTCTAAAGAAAAATCTTTGGAGGAGACCTGCAGCGCTGTTTAGGGAGCGAAGGTTTCCAGAACTGAGTTGTGGGTTATAGGACGGAAGGAAGAACTTGCTTGCAAACAGTGATAACTTTTTTTCTGTTTGCCTTTTCAGTTTGACTGTACCAATACTCTCAATGACCAGCTACTGGAGAAAGTGACAGTGCAGGTGGAACCATCAGATTCCTTTGAAGTGCTGTGTTACATTCCCGCCCTCAGCCTCACATATAATCAACCAGGAATATGTTACACTCTTGTCCGTTTGCCCGATGATGACTCTTCAGCAGGTACGAACCCACAAAAGGGAAGAGATATACTTACGTAGTTAAGAACGCATTACTGCTTGAGCTCTTAAATGTCTGGACACACATTTGGAGTTCAAGAATATGGTTCTTTTCCAGAATTAAATGTAATGATAATGGTGATATATTTTTATTTATAAAATCAGTTACTGGTGCAGGAATATTATTTATAACTAATATATAACTAAGTCTCTGAGTAAAATTTGCTGGACTTTTCATCTTAAAAGAGAAACTGAATGTATGCAGGGGTAGTTCAAAAAGGCTTTCTGGTGGTACAGTGTAACCACTGACGAGGTTTCATATACCCGATGCCTCCTGTGAAGAAGCGTGGCCTGCTTCTCCCTGATATTTCTTTCCAGGGCATCTTGAGGGCTTTTTATTTAGTAGGTGCATGGCATTTTAAAATATATCATTTTCGAAGGTCATGCAGTGTAAGGCTGGCATGTGAGCGTATGTCTCAGCCTAATGAGTGTCTTCACCAACAGTCGTGTGTGCATGTATGGGAAAGGCTTTGTAATTCTCTACTTGAACCATATGCAGTCTGAAAGTTGGCAGCGGGTGGAGGGTGGCTTTGGAGGGGAACCAGCAGCTAGTGCCAGTAGTAGTATTGACACATTTGGGGATTTGAGGTCTTTTGACCTGTCTCTTCTGAATGTCAGGCATTTGCTGTACTTGATTTCTTTTCCTCATTTCCCACCTGAGTTCATCTCTTCCCATATTCACTGCAGAGCATTCACAACTGGTACCCGGTTTTCAAGGAAATAAGTACATACATCGCATTTATATTTTAACAATTTTTATTACTAGTACAGGAAAAAACAACTTTTACTACTAGTACAGAAAAAAACAATTTTTACTACAAGTACAGGAAAGAACAAAAATTAACAAAATGAACAAATGGTGGGGAAGATACAGTTACAAGAAATCGTAGAAGTACTAGTAAATAGTTATCCCTGGTCATCATTCAGTTACACTTGGGGCTTAACCTGCCTTCTTTTAGCCCCTCTCCGAACTCCCTTTTCAGATGTGGGTTCTGGGAGCCCCTGCCCAATCTTGTCTGTGTTGGACGATAGACCAGTTTACTCACTCTAACACGAGGTAGATTCAAGTTGGCACCATTGCTGGGTCTGAATCCCAGGTTGTCCCCTCTGGCCCCTGGTGGACCTGCACTTCTAATCTGCAGCCCCCCTGGATCCATAACCCCCTGGGTAGGAAGGCACTTTCCCATCTAGCCTCCACTATTTCTCCTTTGAGCATTAGGCCATCGAAGTTAACCTTTCATTACCTCCTTCGTCCCTTTATGAGGTTGCTCTAGTTCCATTCCCTTTTATCATCGCTTTCTCTCCTGGTCCGTTTCCCTTAGGTTAGATGTGTCTTAAGTATAACGACCAGCCAGTAATTAAGCCGGCTGGACTCTTAAGCAAAGCTAGTCTTTTCTTGTTCCAAACCAGTATCCAGGCCCTGTCTTAATGTAGCCCTGCAGCTTGTGCTATCATCCTAGAAAACTCTGCACTTTATCAGTTCTTTCAAGTGGTCTTTTCTCCATATTTCATGATTCCTCCTCCCGTGCTACTTCTCACCAAGTTTCTGTTGTTAAGGAATGCTACTTCGCCACTCACTTCTAGAGGGAAGCGAAATGCTGAACCCGTTAAAGAATCAAGCTCCTCCCAGTTGACGATACAAGCTCCTCCCATATCCCCAGGTTCACTTGGATAACTGATAACTCAGGTGCCTCACACCCCAGGCAGTGGTCTTAACAGAATACAATAAATACAATTTTACAATATCAAGATACATAAAACAACAATATTGAAAATACAGAAGTTACATATAGTTCAGAAGAAAACGACAGAAAACATTTCTACTAAGAGAGTAAGTGTAGAGGGGGAGGTTTTCTTACCCCTCGTTACGAAGGGGTTAATTTCTTTTGAAATATAGATCTTACAAATTAGCCCAGAGGTTTTAACCTTTGGTCTGCTGGCTACGGACACTTTTGCTTGATGGTTTGTTAGTATTTTATTTATTAAAATTTGGAGAATTTTCGTTTTGTTAAACTCAGAGGGTTTGCCGATTAGTGCTAAAAGTCAGTTATAAACTCTTGTCATTGCATGGTGGAGAAAAGAAATGGAATTTGTGTCAACACTTGGACTTTTAAAACTTTGTTAGTAGTGGCTGATTTCTATTTCACCCATCATACACCTGCTTAAAAACAACTCCTTTCTATTCTTTTGTCTTTGTCAGAAATTCTAAAGTTTTGAATCCATGGCCAATCCAAAGTCTATGCTGTGCAATGAATAGAAGTGAAATACCAGGGCATAGATGGTAATAAAAAAGTCTTTTCCCCATTCCTTCTTTTTTGAATTTTCCCATCGCAACTATTCCAAATTTTACCAATCACTCGAAAATCTGTACATCTCCTCTACTTGGTCTCATCTCAGAAAATATATTTTCCTTATAATCACAGAAAGAAAATCACGTGGATTGTGATTTTCTTCAACTTGAAAATCGTATAGCATAATAGAAAGAGATACAGGTTTTGGAGATAGACAAATTGGGATTCAAATTCTGACTCTGCTACATACTGTGTAATCTCGGACAAGTTATTTGATCTCTATAAGCCTTCCGGGATTGTCGTAAGGGTGAAATGAAATTGGGTAAGGTGATTAGCATGATGCCAGACATATAAACACTCAATAAATAGAAGCTATTAATTGTTTCGGTTCTGGAGCTATCCACTTTCTTCCTTCATCCTCTTTAAAAATCAAGTCTTCCATAGTTCAAAAGACACACACCCTCTTAATCTCCAGAAAGTTATTCTAGTATTGTTAACATTTGTTGTAACTTTAAACTTTTCCACTCCTCCTTACTTTATAAGTGTACAAAACATCTACACCATCTGAAAAAATTTACTTTAACCCAACGCAAGATATGACCTTAACTCCTTCCCTCAATGATGGGCAATTTGTGGAAAGAGTAAGTCTCCATTCGGTTAGTCCTACATATTATCTTCTGGCCTCCAGCAATTATTCTTTTACTCAAAAATTTTTAGAAAAGCCTTCAAGGCAGCATTCTTTCTCAGTATTTTTTCTCATTCAACTTCTTTCCTCTGAATATTTTTATACCAGTAACAGCATATATATGAAACAGTTTAGAGATTTTTCCACACTTTGGACCTCTGTAATGCCCCTGTCTATTTAATTTTTTGTTGTTATCTACTCAGAATCTTGCTAATATCTATTTTTATTATTGGACTGTCAGGCCTTATTGCATCATATTTCTCATTTCAAGCCCATCTCAGCAAATTGAAATAACTCATTTAAAAAGTCTTCAATAGAAAACACCCTTGCTAAGATCAAGTTTAGCAGTACATGTATGAGAGTTTCTTTTCTCTGTTTTTCATTAGGGATGCTGCCTCTTATATGACAATTCATAACTCTTTCGTGTATTCTTCACTTCTCGATTTTCTGCCTACATTTCCTTAAACCTCCATCTTAACTTGAGCTACCAGAGGATTCTGATGGACTCAACTTTTCTCTGAATCTGTAGTCTCTATTCCATTATTTGTTGTATAATATTAACCATATTAACTCCTGATATTCTGTATTAAATCTACAACTTCAATTAAGTCAAATTTATCTCAGAGTTTTTTACTTTGACTCACCTCCATCTACTCACTGGGATCCATATTAAGGACCTTTGATAAAACTCTGCATTCTTTCAAACTAAGCACATAATTTGAATTTTTATTATATACTAAAAAAGCAGGATAGGTAAGACATTACTGTTCAGTCACCATTTCCCCTGCCTTTATCTCTAGAATTTGTATCAGTCTGGCCTTTAAATCAATATTCTTCCAGTTTGACCCATCATGAGATCGGCTGGGATTCTCAGTTTGAGACCTCCTTATTCACCTGTTCATTCATCTTGTAACCAGTCTGCCTTTCATCAGATACCTGGAATTTCTAACATTCGCGCTGTGCTTTCGATCTGTCTGTCCTACTATTTCATGTTCCATTTTCACACCACCATCGTCATCATCCACAATCTATTGCTGCTTTTGCTAAATGATAACATCTCTCTAGAATGCAACATAAACATGACATATCCATTCATTTCTCCCTTTTCCCTCTTTTGGTCTTAGAAAATACTCTTGCTTGTTTCTACCACCCATGCTTGATTCACAGCCTGTCTTGCCTTTAAATGGATTCAGTATGTGAACATGTGTGAACTTGCTCCTTTACCTGCTCTTATGACTCCGAACAATGCCAGCCTCTCGCATGCATTTTCAGCTTTGGCTGTCAAATGTACTAATGTTAGGAGGACCGCGGCTGCCGCTCGCCCTTCTGATGTCACTTGGCGAATTTATCTCTGTATGACCATTTCCTCTCCTGCATCAACCCACTTTGTCGTGATTTTTCTGGTAGACTTTTCCAGTAGCCACCAATTTCTCTGTGACCCCTTCTTTTTATATATTTCTGCCATTTCCTTTAGGATATGTAGCTCATGCTCCCTCTGTGATCTGTCAACTGTGATCAAGTTTAACAGGGAACACTGTGTATCATCGCCATTGTAATGTTCCCCAATAATTCTGAGAATGACAATATGTATGCTGTCCACTTAATCTCAATTTCATTTTAACCACTTCTTTCCATTTTTCCTCTGCTCATTTTCATTGGAAGAACATACCATCTATAGGATGCATATTTTCTCATTGCTAAATACCATTCTTTCGAAGTCCAGTAGATTGCGCTACACTGCCCTTACTTTATACTTGTCTATCCCATAACTTCTCCCTTTATAAATATTCTACATTGTTTACTTTCCCGTGAAACAGTGCTTGCCCACAGATAGAACAGACTCCACATACACTTCCCTATATTCACTAGTATGTTCCTGCTGTCTGGCTTCAGTACCCAGTATGCAACTTGATCCCTGACATCTGCCACATCCCCGGATCGTGGGCTCCTCAGGCTGCTTTGCCCTTCTCCACGATGCCCCTTTACCCACCTGAGCCCCTCTCACAATCAGAAAGTCCTCTTCTCCTCCTCCATGCTCCCTGTCCCTTCATCGTCTCATTGCCACTCGACGCAACTCACATCCTGTCGGCTGCCTTCTCATGATGCCGAGATTCCACTCTCTCTCTTTCCACCCTGGGTGTAGATAACCTTGCATGGCCCATCCTCTGCCTTTTCTTATCTTCTTGTCTTCGAGAGGCCCTCTGCTTCATCTTCAGCATACTGTCCTACTGCCCCTACCATCTGCTAGCCGTGCAACTGATTCAACAGGGCTTTGTTCCTTGACATCTGCTCCCCTCTTGACCTGCGCTCATGCTCCATCCATCGCAGCAGCTGCTTTGTCACCAGCATTCTGTACTCAAGCCAAGTGCTGTCTAAATTCAACACTAAACACACTTTTTCAGGTCTGCTGTTTTATAGAAGGGTGGCACTTCTCAGGACTTTGTTGACCTTTCATAATTTTACCATGCCATGCCCTTGACAGGGTTGTCTCCATTTTAATGGACCACTTGTCTCTACACATCATCCTTTACTGGCCCCTTCCACTTCTCCCATGTTCCTCGTGTGCCTGACCCGCTCTGTGCCCTTCTGCGTGGGCTCCCTCACACCCTCGCTCACTCATGGGGGCAAAGTTCCTGGACTCCCCCCATCCACTCCCATCTTTAGGCTCTTTACCAGCACTCTTGGCTCAGTGGTTCCCCGCTCCTCCGGCCGTAGCTGTGAGATGCCATCGCCTGCCCTTCCTCACTCTTCTGGCCCGTTGGACCACGTCTCCTCCACCACACTGTCCCACTGGTCGAGACCGCTCACCTGCCCTTCCACCTCCCGGGCCCGCTTTCATCATCTCTCCTGCTTGGCTTGTCTGCTGCATGCACAGCAAAGAAAATGTCCTACCTGAGCCATGCAAATTCTTTTAGGTGTCCATGAACCTTCTGGCTGGATTCATAGTCTTCTCTGCTGGGTGCTCCTTTCTTCTACCCCCCCCAACACCTCATACTAATTTAGTCATCACTGCCTGAGACATACTGAATTTACACGCTCCACCCACCGACCAGTGCTCACTCCCTGCCAGACTGGTTTATTCCCGGGACCTGCAAACATAGCTCCCTGTAACCTTCAGTCTTCCCATTCACACCCCTTTGTTGCACAGCACTCTCACGCAGCTCTGCGGAAGCCTCTTCCTTTGATTCTCTAACATTTTCCTGTCCCACAAATTTACTTCAGCCCACTCTCCTGTCCCTGCGACTGTCAAGTCCATGTCTGACACCACTGCCCACAATCTCAGCCTCCAGGGAACCGAAGGTAATGCCATCTGCTCTTCCTCTCCTCCTCCCACCCTGGCCATCATCTGTCTTCCCAGTGATCCCGTCAGGGCTCTCTACCATCTGATCTGCCACTGTCATCTGTGCAGATACACTGTCATGTCCTCCCCACTCACATCCACGTGACACAAAGCAACACTCAGCCAATGCAGTTTGCATCAGCTGTATAATTAAGCATATTCTACTTAAGGACCACCGTGATGGTGCTTCATCTTTATCATTACTAGTGATCCCAATCATAGGTGCCTTCTGCACTAGTCATAAAGGTCTCTGTTTGCTTGGTCCATGGTCCTTTTCCCCGATGTCTAACACACTAAACTCTGATGCCCCACGTACCCCGACTCACGACTGTGACACCTGAAACACTCATGCCGTGGGGTACCCCGAGAATCCCCTGTCCAAACCCTAGCCTCACGTCCATCGCCGTGAAACCCAATGCACCCAGAGATCCAAACCTGAAGACCAACCCCACCTCTTGCCCTGCCACCCCTTCCCCAGCATCCTCCTCCACAACCCATGGACCAACCTGGGCAAACCATCCGAGACCTGCAAATGCGACTCCCTGAAACCTTGCCTGTTGCCACTGAAACACCTTCGTAGCAACCTTTGTGACATTGCTCGAGGAAAATGAATGCTCTGATCTCCTTCATTTTCCTAACAACAGGGGACCTTTTTTTTTTTGGTTTTTTTTTTTTTTTTTAACATTCACCATTCTTCTTTCCTCCTACGCCCTACATGCTTCTCAGCATGGCGTAAATTCACCGAGCCATGAACCTGGGGTACAATTCTCATTCTCTCGGTCCTTCTCATATCTTGTAAGGACACATGTTTCAGTATATCATTCAGTGTTGGGTTTTGTCCCTTCTACCCCTACCTCGCTACAGACGTCCCTTTGGGTGCTAAGTCCTCACATTCCAACCAGACATCTTCCTATGAGTCTCCACTGCCAGCAACTACCTCAGCTTTACTCCTCAAGTATCCTCCGCACTGAGAACACCATGTTTGTGCTCCATTCCCTACCCACTGGCAGTGAAGCGGACGCCTCTACCATCTTTCCAGGTACATTCTAGGCTACATCCAAAGCTCGCTGTCCGCCTGGTAGGGTCCTTTTTGCCCAAGTCTGGCACTCTCGACTCTGATGCCACATGTACCCCGAGTCCGCGGTTCATCTGCTGATGTTTCCTTTATCTGGCCCGCTCTGCCTTCTGCCCTTCCACCCAGTGATTCTCACCCGAGGATGCATGACCCCAAAGTGGCCTATCAGCAACATCTTTCGGGTATGTTTTTGTGATTTTTTTTTTCAAATTTTTTTTTTTTTACTTTTATTTGAGCAGAACTCTGCTCCCCCGCTCAGATGTGTTGATAGGCCTCCTTTGGGGACCATGCCCTCATCCCCCCCTCGGGTGAAACCACCCCTCCCACCCCCGGGAAGAATCACTGCTGTGGATGCCCAACCTCACCCCATGGAATGCACAGTCCCGCTCTCTCTGCACCTTCCACCAGGTTCCACTGACCCTTGATCCTGAAGGTCCAGCCAGCGTTGTCCCCGCTCTCACACACACCCGGCCCTCTCGTCTTGGAACCATCACATTCCCTTTTGTGTGGACTCCTTCCTACCCACCAAGCCTCAATCCGGACTCTGCATTAAAGCATGCAGCTTCCCACATGCCACCCTCACACGCGTCCTGGCCGGCACCTGTGTGACACTCAAGCCCTGTCACAGTCTCTTAGGTCTCAGTCTTGTCAATCTTGTCCCCTGTGGTCCTCACACCCATCTCCTTTCCAACAATCAGACCTCTCCCTTCCTTCTCCCTTTTCTATACCTCCTTCCTGTGTCCCCTGGGATTGGTTTCCCAAGTCTCTTTCACCCACTCCTCAAGCTGTAGTCATGACCCGAACACTGCATGTGGATTAGGGCCACAAGCTCACAGAAAAATGGCTATCTCAGATCCAGAGTCTTGGCTGCTGTCCTCACCACCCCACGTCGAAAATCCTCTGACCCAACCCTGGCCTCGTGTCTGTCCTTGTGAAACTCAATGCACCCAGAGATCTGAACCCAGAGCCCAAACCCACTTCATGCCTTGCCACCCGTTCCCCAGCATCATCCTCCCTATTCCTGTGGACCAGGCTGTGCAAACCCTCCAGGACCTGCAAATGTGACTCCCTGGAACCTTGCCTGTTTCTCCTGAGACCCCTTTTGCACACCCTTCTGACGTTGCCCTCAGGAAATGCTTTCTGTGGTTCTCCTTCATTTTTCTGTCACCAGGGGACTTTTTTTTTTCTCGTTTTTTGTTTTTCTTTTTTTTTAATCTTTTTTTTTTTTTTTTTTTTTACAATCTCCCATCTTTTTTTC
>NW_006434839.1:8955198-8960292 GCF_000325575.1 Pteropus alecto
GCATGGCAGTCATTCTCAATCTGCTCCGAGTCATGAGTCCTGTGGCGCACTTCTCCTGTCTTACAAGGACACATGTTTCCTTAGTCCGTTCAGAGTTGGCTCTTGTTTCTTCTGTCCCTCCCCTGCTGAAGACATCTCTTTGGGTGCTATGTGCTCAGTCCTACCAGACATCTTCCTTTGAGTCTTCACTGCCAACTACCTCAGCTTTACTTTCAGGATCCTCCGCTCTGGGATCAGCACCTTTGTGCTCCATTCCCTACCCACTGGCAGTGAAGTCCACCCCTCCACCGTCTTTCCAGGTACCTTCTAGGCTACATTCAAAGCTCGCTGTCTGCCTGGTAGGGTCTTTTTTTCCCCAAGTCTGGCACTCTCAACTCTGATGCTCCATGCGCCCCCAGACCATGGTTCATCTGCTCATGCTTCCCTTCTCTGGCCCGCTCTGCCCTCTGCCCTTCCACCTAGTGATCCTCACCCGGGGATGCATGAGCCCCAAGGCGGCCTATCACCAACATCTTTCGGGTGTGTTTTGGTGTTTTCTTTTTGAATTTTTTGTTTGTTTTTGAGCAGAGCTCTGCTCCCCCGCTCAGATGTTTTGATAGGCCTCCCTTGGGGACCATGCCCTCAGCCCCCCCTCGGGTGAAACCACCCCTCCCACCCCCGGGAAGAATCACTGCTGTGGATGCCCAACCTCACCCCATGGAATGCACAGCCCCGCTCTCTCTGCACCTTCCACCAGGTTCCACTGACCCTTGATCCTGAAGGTCCAGCCAGCGTTGTCCCCGCTCTCACACACACCCGGCCCTCTCGTCTTGAAACCATCGCATTCCCTTTTATGTGGACTCCTTCCTACCCACCAAGCCCCAATCCGGACTCCGTATTAAAACATGTGGCTTTGTATATCCCACCTTCACACCTGTATGATCGTCAAGCCTTGTCACAGTCTCTTAGGTCTCGGTCTTGTCTTTCTTCGGCCCTGTGATCATCACGCCCATCTTTTTCCTCACCAGTGAGACGCCCCGCTTCCTTCCGCTTTGTCTTAGGCCTGTCTGTGTCTCTGGTATTGGTTTCACAGGTCTTTTCCACCCTTTCATTTCTGCCTGGATCTTCACCTTTGTTTTTTTCACATCATTATCTCTATGGATTTCTCTTTTGTTCTGTCATGAGTCATGATTTGATCCCACCGTGACCTTATCCCCTCATTTATTTCTCTTCTTGTTTTCACTCTATTTCTCTATCTATATTTAGAGCCCAACCAACACCTTCTCTCACATTGTTCTAGTTGCCGTCAGACCATCCCCTGCTCTTGTCCCCCAGTCTTCTCCCTGCTTCTTGCCCACTTTTCTTTTTGTCTTTCCCGCAGCGTTCCTCAAGGTAATTGAGCCCTATGTCTTCATATCCCTGTGTTGGAACCTCTGTCCTGTGCTCACTGTCTCCTCCGCCACCTCCCTCTCTCCTTGCTCTTGTTTTTGGTTTTTACTTCTCTCATGTCCATCTCACTCCTTTCTCCATCCTCCCCTGGTGCTTTTCGTCACCTTCTCTGTCGCTATAAGGTGACAGTCCTGTGCTGCATCAAGACCCCTTTTGGAAACTCCTTTCTGTGACTACTTCTCTGGTGGCCATTTCTTTCCTTTCTCTCCTTTGCCAGGGAAAGTGCCCTGCCCCTTCAGGCCCATGCATCTCAAAGCTTTCTACTTCCTCTTTTGAGTATCACTGAGTCATCCCTTCTCCGGTGAGCTGTCCTCCATTCAGCTGACCTGCTCCCACTGCTCACATTTATTCCATTACCTCACCGGGCCATGCTCTTTGTGAAACCATTGGCCATTGTCGCCTGGTCCTTCCACTGGCCTCGTGCGCGGGTCTCCATTCAGGCTCCCTTTCCCTTAGTCTCACCCTGTTTCAGCGTCCTCCCTGTTCTCTCTTCTCTTTCAGTCAAGCCCTGGCCTACAGACTTTAAACCAAGACCACACTTCCTTCTCTTCCTTCCCTCGCCTCCAATGTTGCAATTTCTCCTCCATTGTGGTCCTCGATGCAACTCTGCCCATCGCCCTTGACCTTACACTTGCTGTGGACACTGTGCAGCTCCCTTGTTTGCCCTTTCCTTCTTGGCCGCTTGCCATTCACAACACCCATGTGCAGATTTTAAGAACTGCTTCCTCCATCCCATTCTTCCTCGCCTCTCTGTTGTCTGCCAGATCCCAGCTCTGAAACAGGAGCTTCTCATTTCAAGCCACCGCCATCCTGTCCCTTGCTCTTGTGATGCTTTGCTGCCCACATTGTCATCTCAGACTGTCCCTTGGTCGGGGAGGTCTGCCATCCTTCCCTGGTTCCCTGTATGGAGTTTCTTTGCCTCATGCTTGACCTCCACCCTTTCTAGCCCCTCAGAACAGCAGAAGCATGGAATCAGTGATTATTGTGAAGTGCGGTTCTTGCTTGCTCCCCACACTTCCTTAGCATGTTTGTTGCCCACAAACTGGCCTCCGTCCACCTGAGTCCATCCTGCTGTCCCTAAGGTTACCTGCCAAGATTTCCATGCAAGGTCTCTCAGTGTTCAGTGCTTTCTCCTTTTCCTGTTCCACCACAGTCATAGTGGCCCTTTCCCTGCTTCCTCTGAGGGCCTCGGGTCATCGAATGCGCACACTAGTGCCTTGGATCCGCTCTGCTTCTACCAGTTGGCCTCGATACAGCACATGCCACTCCTCTTGCCACTTGAGATCTGCCGGTGTCCTCAGATTAGGAGTTCTTTAAGCCACTTTCCCCTCCTTTGTGCCCCCTTTAATGACCCTGGGTCCCTCTTGCGGTCACAAGGTTTTCTCTTCTCTTCAATGCGACCTGTTCCTGTCTTTTCCTATCGACTCCCCTGACCCAGTGCCCATCACACAGTCCCTCTTTCATGACTGCCTGATACTCCATTATGTCTATTCACTCTGGCTGTGGATTAAACTTCCTCTACCTTTTCTCCCGCTCTTGTCTGCAAGAGACCCTAGCTTCATCTTCAACATGCTGTTCTACTTCCCCGACTACCTGCTAGTAACATGACAGGTTCCCTAGCCTTCCATGACATGTGCTCCCTTTTTCTCCTGCTCTCATGTTCCCCATTGCCAGCTGCTTCTGTCCGATATGCTGTAGCAAGTCTGTCTGCTGTCCCAGTTCACCCCTAAGCACCTTGCCTTTGGGTCCACCATTCTGAAGCAGTGATTGCTTCCCTGGGCTTCTCTCTGACCTTTCATCATCATCTAGCCATGCCCTTCAGTGACCTGGCTTCTCCAACATTTTAAATGGGTCGCTACCTCTACACTTCATTCTCCTGTGGCCTCCTCTCTCTTCTCCCAAGATCCTTGCTGACCTTACCTGGTCTGTGCTCTTCCTCCTGCAAGGGCTTCCTCATGCCCATAGCCTGCTTTCGGAGACAGTGTTCCTGGATTCTCCACGTCCACTTCTTCCTTTGGGCTCTTTGCCATCTGTCTCTTAGCATAGTATGTTCCCTGATCCTCTCAACAAGTCTCTCCTGTCCTACCTGAGAGGCACCGTCACCTGCCCTTTCTCACTCTTCTGGCCTTTTGGACCACGTCTCCTCTACCATCTCTCTGTGTTCAAGACGCTCATCTCCGACTTCCTGGTCCCAGTTACATCGTCTCTCCTGATTAGCTTCTCTACTGCATACATAGCCACGCTGTGGTCCTACCAGAGCCGTGTGACATTTTTTCAGCTACCATCTGTGAACCTTCCGGCTTGATTCAGTAGTCTTCTTTGCCTCGTGCTCCCTTCTTGATCCCCCACCCACTACTCATCCTAATTCAGTCCTCACTGCCTCAGACATACTGTACTGAATCCACACGCTCCACCCACTGACCGATGCTCACACCCTGTGGACCAGGCTGTGCTTTCCTCTGGGACCTGGAAACATCACTCCCTGTAACCTTCTGTGTTTCCACTTAGACCCCTTTGTTGCACACCCTTTTGACACAGCTCTTGGGAAGCTTCTTCCTAATTCTTTTACATTTTGCCTTTCGCTACATCACTCTTGCCTTCTGTCCTCCCTCCCGCCCCTGCCAACCCAATGCCCAACACCATGGTGCTCAGCCTGCACCTGCTCAGGAGCCCTGGGTCCTGCTGTCTGCCCCAGACTCTTCCATCCCTAGCAGTCACCTCTCCCTCATATGATCTCCTTCAGTGTTGTCTCCAGTCCCACTGCCTGTTTCTTTGATGTGGACATCCCATCTGGTGCTGGTTTTACCAGCACAACGTAGCTTCCTTTCTGTTGCCACTCTGATCTCTCTCAGCCCTAATTCTCAAGGGTCCTCAGCTCTGGGACCAGCACCTTTATGCTCCACTCCCTACCCACTGGCAGCGAGTCCCACCCCACCCCCATCTTTCCAGGTGCCTTCTTGGCTACATCAAATGCTCACTGTTTCCCTGGTCCAGGGTCCTTTTCCCCCATGTCTGACACTCTCGACTCGATGCTCCATCTACCCCAGCTCAGTGGTTCATCTGCTCATGCTTCCCTTCTCTGGCCCACTCTGCCCTCTGCCCTTCCACCCAGTGATCCTCACCCGGGGATGCATGAGCCCCAAGGTGGCCTATCACCAACATCTTTCGGGTGTGTTTTGGTGTTTAATGAATTTTTTTTGTTTGGTTTTGAGCAGAACTCTGCTCCCCCGCTCAGATGTTTTGATAGGCCTCCCTTGGGGACCACGCCCTCAGCCCCCCCTCGGGTGAAACCACCCCTCCCACCCCCGGGAAGAATCACTGCTGTGGATGCCCAACCTCACCCCATGGAATGCACAGTCCCGCTCTCTCTGCACCTTCCACCAGGTTCCACTGACCCTTGATCCTGAAGGTCCAGCCAGCGTTGTCCCCGCTCTCACACACACCCGGCCCTCTCGTCTTGAAACCATCGCATTCCCTTTTATGTGGACTCCTTCCTACCCACCAAGCCCCAATCCGGACTCCGTATTAAAACATGTGGCTTTGTATATCCCACCTTCACACCTGTATGATCGTCAAGCCTTGTCACAGTCTCTTAGGTCTCGGTCTTGTCTTTCTTCGGCCCTGTGATCATCACGCCCATCTTTTTCCTCACCAGTGAGCCGCCCC
>NW_006434839.1:8961657-8962247 GCF_000325575.1 Pteropus alecto
TTAATCCTGAAGGTCCAGCCAGCGTTGTCCCCTGCCTGACACACACCCAGCCCTCTCATCTTGAAACCATCGCATTCCCTTTTATGTGGACTCCTTCCTACCCACCAAGCCCCTATCCGGACTCTGCATTAAAGCATGCGGCTTCCCACATGCCACCCTCACACCCGTCCTGGCCGCGCACCTGTATGACACTCAAGCCCTGTCACAGTCTCTTAGGTCTCAGTCTTGTCAGTGTTGTCCCCTGTGGTCCTCACGCCCATCTCCTTTCCAACAATCAGACCTCTCCCTTTCTCTTTTGCTGTAGCCTCTGTCCTATGTCCTCTGAGGTTTAATTCACAGGTCTTTGCCATCCTCTCCTCAAGCAGTAGTCATCACCTCAATACTGGACATGGAATCGGTCCACAGGCTCACAGAAAATGGCTTTCTCAGTGCCTGCAGCTTGGCTCATGTCCCCAGCTCATGAAAATCCTTTTGCGTCCCAACCCTGCCCTTGTGTCTGTCCCCATCAAACCCATTGCACACCCAGACCCAAATCCCAGTTATGCCCCTCCCACCCCTTCCCTGCCTCCCATCCCATTCCCGCCTCCCAT
>NW_006434839.1:8962356-8969976 GCF_000325575.1 Pteropus alecto
TTCCCGCCGGATCCGTAGTAAAGAGCCTGGCCGAAAAGTTCTACCCTTGCCACAATTTTCAAGACCATAGTAGTTTCCACTGTTCCCCACCTCTGCTAGCCACTTTCTTTCCTGTTCCTCCTTAGTTACGCCACTGCTCACATTGTCTGGCCCCCAAAATATGAACTTTTTTGTGCTTGGCTCCTCTGAGGTTTGCCAGGATGCCTGCTCTGCCACCTCCCTCTTCTCCTTGCTGCTCTTGTTGGTGTCCAGACTGTCTCCCTTCCACTGTGCTCCACTCTCCATGTCCCCTGGGTGCCTTGCACCTCCTAGTCTGTCTCTGGGAAGTGAGCCTGCACTGACGCAGCGTCAAGGCCCCAAATGGATATCCTTGCAATGACCTTTCCTCCAACTATACATATTTCCCTTTCCCTCAGCCCAGAAATGTGCAGTCTTTTCGGCTCATGCATCTCAGAGCCTCCCAATGTCTGTCATTTAGCCATTTTTGATCATCACTTTTCCTTAGGGGTATGCGCCCTCCTGCTCTCACCATTCACACCCTTTCCTTCTTAACACGCCACGTTCTCTCCGGAACCATCTGCTGTCTCTCCTTTGGTCCTTCCACTGGCTTCAACCACTGCCTTCCCTTCAGGCTCCCTTTTCCTTCACCTTGCCCATCTCACTTTCATTTTCTCTCTCCCTTTGATCAAGCTACTGCCCACGAGACTTTACACCAGGCCGCCCTTCCTCTCCTCCTCCACTGGGGCCCAGGTACATCCGTACCCATCACCCTTGCTCACCCACTGACACGGTGTGGAGGATCCTCCCTTTGCCCTCTTACCCTGTAGGCTCCACCCCCTGCACAACACCCACGTGCAGACTTCAGTCTTCCTCTCGCTCTCCTTCTCATACCGCATTCCCCAGCATTGCCCTTGGTTTCAGCCTCGTTAACAAGAGCCTCCCACCCCGAGCCTCCTCCAGCCCACGCCTAGCTCTCTCCCTGTGTGCCCCGTTGCTGCCCTTATTCTATTCTCAGATTAGACCTGTGCCACCCCACTCGTTTAAAGGTTCCCCCATTCTTCTCTGCTTCCGTGTGTGGAGTCTCTCCGGTACATGCTAGACCTCCACCTTGGTTCCTGTCTGCTGCTCCTCCGTTTCTAAGCGCATTCGCTACCCATGTACTAGGCTCCTTCCGCATGACTCCATCCAGAATCCCTCGAGGTTACCTGCCAGTGGTTCCTGTTGGGTCCTCCTTTACCCCACTTGCTCCTGATGACCTGGGTCTTCAGGTTCCTGGGTTCTGCTCCTGTGTCAGGACTTGGCACCACATGTGCCACCCTCTTTCACCTTGAGTTCTACTAACGCACCCAGAGCTCTTCATTCCACCTTCCCCTCTTCCACCCTCCCATTAATGAACCTGTGTCCCTCATATAGTCACAAGGTTTTCTCCCCTCTCCTGAGGCACCTGTCCCATTCACTTCCCATCAACTCCCCTCACACAACTCGCTCTGCTGACCACCTTCTCATTGCTACCTGAGATTCCACTGTCTCTATGCCTGGGTGTGAATCTTGCTCAGCATACGCTCTGCTTTATCTCCCATTATCATCTTCAACAGACCCTCTGCTTCACCTTCATTTCCCTGCCCTGCTTTCCTTACCACCTGCTAAACCTGGGATGGATTCAGTGGTCTTTTCTTTGATATCTGCTCCCTTCTGACCTGCCCTAATGTTTCCCCCTCCCCCCCATTGCAAAATTCTTGGTCCCCAGTGTGCTGTACTGAAGCTGTCTGCTGTCCCAGTTCAGCCCTAAGCATCCTACCGTTTTGAGTCTGCCATTTTGGAGAAGGTCCTTGCCTCTCTAAGCTTCTCTCTGACCTGTGTCTCACCATGCCCTGCACTGACAGGGTTGTCTGTAACATTTCCAATGGGCACTACCTCTACACCTCCTTCTCTCGCTCCTGCCACCTGTCCTGAGTTCTTACTTGACTTATCCACACTGTTCTCTTCCTCCTGCATTGGCTTCTTCATGTCCTTGGTCCACTCACAGGAGCAAAGTTCCTGGATTCTCCACTTCCACTTCCTCCTTCAGGCATCTGATCATCCCTCTTGGTCCAGCGCGCTCCCTGACCCTCACAACAAGCCTCTCTGGCCCTCGCTGAAAGGCACCATCGCCTGCCCTTTCTCACTCTTCTGCCCACTGGACCACGTCTCCTCTACAACACTCTCTCCCAGTGTTCAGAGATTAATCTCCAACCTCCTGGGCCCTGTTTGTACATCTCTCCTGCTTTTTTATTGCATACATAGCGAAGGAACTGTCCTACCTGAGCCACGTGACATTCTTTCAGCTACCATCTGTGAATCATCTGGCTAGACTCATAGTCTCCTCTGCTGCGTGCTCCCTTCTTGATCACCACCTTCCTTCTCTGCCCCCACCGCCCCACCCATTCAGTCGCTTGTGCCTTACATACTGTACTGAATCTGCATGCTGTGCCCACCCAGCCCTGCTCATAGCCCAGACGGTGCTTTCCTCCCAGGACCTGCAAATGTCACTCCCTATAACCTTCTGTATCACCATTTAGACTTTTTGTTGCACACAACTCTTCTGACACAACTCTTGGGGATCTTGTTCCTTTGAATCTCCTACCTTTTTCCTGTCTCCACAGGACTTTTGCCCTTTGCCTTCCCACTTGCCCCAATTCCTGCCAACACAACACCCGACAACCTGCAGAGATCTGGGTACTGCTGTCCGCCCCTCTTTCTCTTCTTCACCCCCACCTAGTAGCACATTTCTCTCCGAGATACTCTTATTCAGTGTCATCTCCCATCCATCTGCCCTTCTTTCTGTGCAGGCGTCCTGTCCAGTGCTCTGTGTACATATCCGCATGACCTGTTTTCCCCTTCACCACTCCCATCTCGATCGGCCCTATTCGTCGAGAGGCCTCAGCTCCAGGACTAAACCTTAGCGTTCCGCTCCCTACCCCCGACAGTAAATCCCACGCCACCCCCATCTTCCCAGGTACCTTCTCGGCTACATCCAAAGCTCGCTGTCTGCCTGGTAGGGTCCTTTTTTCCCATGACTGGCACTCTCGACTCTGATGCCCCATGTACCCGAAGTCTGTGGTTCATCTGCTCATGCTTCCCTTCTCTGGCCCTCTCTGCCCTCTGCCCCTTCCACCCAGTGATCCTCACCCAAGGATGCATGAGCCCCAAGGCGGCCTATCACCAACATCTTTCGGGTGTGTTTTGGTGTTTTCTTTTTGAATTTTTTTTTGTTTGTTGTTGAGCAGAGCTCTGCTCCCCCGCTCAGATGTTTTGTATTTTTGTTTTGAGCAGAGCTCTGCTCCCCCACTCAGATGTTTTGATAGGCCTCCCTTGGGGACCATGCCCTCAGCCCCCCCTCGGGTGAAACCACCCCTCCCACCCTTGGGAAGAATCACTGCTGTGGATGCCCAACCTCACCCCATGGAATGCACAGTCCCGCTCTCTCTGCACCTTCCACCAGGTTCCACTGACCCTTGATCCTGAAGGTCCCAGCCAGCGTTGTCCCTGCTCTCACACACACCCGGCCCTCTCGTCTTGGAACCATCGCATTCCCTTCCATATTGACTCTTTTCACACCCACCATGCCTCAACCCCAGTCTGCATTAAAGCATTCTTTATCACCCTCACACCCAAAACACCCCTCCTGCCCCCACTCTTTACGACTCTCAGGAATTGTGAGTCTCTTTAGTCTCAATCTTGTCATCCTTGGCCCCTGTGGTCCTCACACTCCTCTGTTTTTCCTGCCAATAGACCCCTCCCTTTCCCCTTTCCTGCAGCTACTCTCCTGTGTCCCTGGGGTTGGATTCCCTGGTCCTCCCTACCCTCTCCTTACGCTCTAGTCATCACCCTAACCCTGGATGTAGAAATCGTCCACAAGCTCAGATGACGAAGTTGGTTCTCTCAGAGCCTGGCGTTTGGCTCATATTCTCCACCCCAACCCTATGCCCACTGACCCCAACCCTGCCCTCCCACTCAACCCATTAGACCCGACCCACACTCAGACCCAAACCCTGTCCTGCACCCCAACCCAACCTCCCTCCCTATCCCCGCCTCCCACCCCTACCCAGCCTCCCAGCCATTCCCCACCTCCCACCCATCCCTGCGGATCCGTAGTAAAGAGCCTGGCCAAAAAATTCTACCCTTGCCACAACATTCAAGGCCAAAGGAGCAGCCACTTTTCCCCACCCACTGCTAGCTACCCCTTTTTTTGTTCCTCGTCCCCCAAACCTCTGCTCATGCTGCCTGGTACTGACACTCTGAACTTCCTTCTGAGATCTACCCAGATGCCTATTGCAGCACCTCTCTCTTTTCCTTGCATCCTCTGTTGGCGTCCAGACTTTATCCCTTCCACTTAGCTCTACTCTCCAGCTTCCCCTGCTGCCTCCCATCACTTGTCTGTGTCTAGCGTCAAGACCCCATTGGACATTCCTTCCCGCTACTGTTCCTCATATGACCTATTTCCTTTTCCCTCCTGGACCCACGGAAAGCCTTTCCTCTTCTTCATACATCTCAAAGCCCTGTCGTACTTGTCATTTAGTTGCATTGTGTCATCCCCTTGCAGGGGTGAGCTCCCTGCTATGACTAGCTCTCAAAAAACTTTCCGTCCCCTTGCCATCCGCTGTCACTCCTCAGGTCCTTCTACTGGTCCAGGCACCACCAAACTCTTGGCTCCCTTTGCTTTAACTTCGTCCGGCCTCTTCCTCCTCTCCCTTCTCTTTAGATCAAGCCCTTGACCACGAGACTTTAGTCAGTCCTGTCAGGCCCTTCTCATTCTTTCCCCCACCTCCACTGCTTCCATTTCTCTGCCAGGCCCCTTGAAGCGCCCCTGCCCATCACCCCTGACCTCCTACTCTTCGTGCAGACTGTCCAGGCCCCCTCTGCCCTCTTTCCTGCTTAGCCATGATCCCCTAACAACATCCACATCAGATTTGGGACCCTCTTCTCGCTCTCTGTCCCCTTGTGCCTTGTCTCCTTTGTTGCTTACTGGCCACTGGTTCTCCAATGGGGACCCACCTCTAACCCCCAGTGTCCCGCCTTTTGCTCTCTCTGTGTCCCTTTACTGTCCACGTTTTCTTCTCAAACTAGAGCTATGACACTCCACAGGTTTTGAAACTCCCCGGTTCTTCCCTACTTCTCTGAGTGGAGTCTCTGTGTGACAATTAGACCTCCACCCTTTACAGCTCCCGGTACAGCAGAGGCACACACTCAGTGCTCACTGGGAAATGTCTTCTCTGCCTTCATTTCCAGTCCGCGCCATTGCAAAGCATATCCGTCTGCTGCACAACACTGGGATCCATTCCCGAGTCCTCCCCAAAATCTCTGAGGCAGACTGTCTGGATTCTCCATGTCCAGTTCCTCCTCCAGGCTCTTAGCCATCCCTTTCTTGGCTCAGTGGTTCCCCGCTCCTCCGGCCATAGCTGCGAGATGCCATCGCCTGCCCTTCCTCACTCTCCTGGCCCGTTGGACCACGTCTCCTCCACCACACTGTCCCACTGGTCGAGACCGCTCACCTGCCCTTCCACCTCCCGGGCCCGCTTTCATCATCTCTCCTGCTTGGCTTGTCTGCTGCATGCACAGCAAAGAAATGTCCTACCTGAGCCATGCAAAATTCCCTCAGATCCCATCCCTGAGTCTTCCAGCTTGAATCAGTAGTCTGCTCTGCTGTGTCCCTCCTTAATCCCCCACCCACTACTCATCCTAATTCAGTCCTCACTGCCTCAGACATACTGTACTGAATCCACACGCTCCACCCACCGACCGATGCTCACACCCTGTGGACCAGGCTGTGCTTTCCTCCCAGGAACTGCAAATGTCACTCCCTGGAATCTTCTCTGTTTCCATTCAGACCCCATTGTTGCACACCATTCAGGGACAGCTCTTGGGGAACATCTTCTTTGATTCTCCTACCTTCTTCCTGTCACCACAGTTCTGCCATCCCACTTGTCCCTGTGCCTGCCAACCCCACACCTGACACCACTGTGCTGTCTTCACCTGCACAGAGCTCTTGCCTACAGCCTTCCTCCTCTCATTCTCTCCTACCTAGCAGCATCTCTATCCTAGATGCTCTTCTCCAGTGTCATCTCCCGTCCCATCAGCCCTTTCTTTGAGCATGGACATCCCTTCCAGTGCTCTCTGCTCACATGCACACCACTACCAGGTGCCTCAGACCTACTGCTCAACCATCCTCCACTCTGGGCCCAGCACCTTTCTGCTGCATTCCCTACCCACTGACAGTGAATCCCACCTCCACCGCCATCTTTCCAGGTACCTTCTCGGCTACATCCAAAGCTCGCTATCTGCCTGGTAGGGTCCTTTTTTCCCAGGTCTGGCACTCTCAGCTCCGATGCCCCATCTACCCCAAGACCATGGTTCATCTGCTCATGCTTCCCTTCTATGCCCAGCTCTGCCCTCTGCCCTTCCGCCCAGTGATCCTCACCCGAGGATGCATGAGCCCCATGGTGGCCTATCACCAACATCTTTCGGGTGTGTTTTGGTGTTTAATGAATTTTTTTTGTTTTTGTTATGAGCAGAGCCTTGCTCCCCCGCTCAGATGTCTTGATAGGCCTCCCTTGGGGACCATGCCCTCATCCCCCGCTGAGGTGAAACCACCCCTCCCACCCCCGGGAAGAATCACTGCTGTGGATGCCCAACCTCACCCCATGGAATGCACAGTCCCGCTCTCTCTGCACCTTCCACCAGGTTCCACTGACCCTTGATCCTGAAGGTCCAGCCAGCGTTGTCCCCGCTCTGACACACACCCGGCCCTCTCGTCTTGGAACCATCGCATTCCCTTTTATGTGGACTCCTTCCTACCCACCAAGCCCCAATCCGGACTCTGCATTAAAGCATGCGGCTTCCCACCTGCCACCCTCACACGCGTCCTGGCCGCGCACCTGTATGACACTCAAGCCCTGTCACAGTCTCTTAGGTCTCGGTCTTGTCAATCTTGTCCCCTGTGGTCCTCACGCCCATCTCCTTTCCAACAATCAGACCTCTCCCTTCCTTCTCCCTTTTCTATACCTCCTTCCTGTGTCCCCTGGGATTGGTTTCCCAAGTCTCTTTCACCCACTCCTCAAGCTGTAGTCATGACCCGAACACTGCATGTGGATTAGGGCCACAAGCTCACAGAAAAATGGCTATCTCAGATCCAGAGTCTTGGCTGCTGTCCTCACCACCCCACGTCGAAAATCCTCTGACCCAACCCTGGCCTCGTGTCTGTCCTTGTGAAACTCAATGCACCCAGAGATCTGAACCCAGAGCCCAAACCCACTTCATGCCTTGCCACCCGTTCCCCAGCATCATCCTCCCTATTCCTGTGGACCAGGCTGTGCAAACCCTCCAGGACCTGCAAATGTGACTCCCTGGAACCTTGCCTGTTTCTCCTGAGACCCCTTTTGCACACCCTTCTGACGTTGCCCTCAGGAAATGCTTTCTGTGGTTCTCCTTCATTTTTCTGTCACCAGGGGACTTTTTTTTTTCTCGTTTTTTGTTTTTCTTTTTTTTTATCTTTTTTTTTTTTTTTTTTAAGATAAGACTAAAAGCAGGCTCCATAAAAGAAAACAATTGATAAGTAAGGCTTCATCAAGATTAAAACATTTT
>NW_006434839.1:8973832-8978591 GCF_000325575.1 Pteropus alecto
TTATGAGCAGACCCTGGCTCCCCCGCTCAGATGTCTTGATAGGCCTCCCTTGGGGACCATGCCCTCATCCCCCGCTGAGGTGAAACCACCCCTCCCACCCCCGGGAAGAATCACTGCTGTGGATGCCCAACCTCACCCCATGGAATGCACAGCCCCGCTCTCTCTGCACCTTCCACCAGGTTCCACTGACCCTTGATCCTGAAGGTCCAGCCAGCGTTGTCCCCGCTCTCACACACACCCGGCCCTCTCATCTTGGAACCATCGCATTCCCTTTTGTGTGGACTCCTTCCTACCCACCAAGCCCCAATCCGGACTCTGCATTAAAGCATGCGGCTTCCCACATGCCACCCTCACACGCGTCCTGCCTGCGAACCTGTATGACTCTCTGGAGTTGTGACAGTATCTTTCGTCCAAATCAGCTCTTTTCAGCATTTTCCCTAAGTTACCCCTTCTTATCAGACCACAGCACTGTCTTCCTGCAGAACCTGACCCCGGCCAACCAGACCTCTCCCTTCCCCGTTTCCTGCAGCTACTCTCCTATGTCCTCTCTGGGTGGATTCAGTGTTCTTCCCCACCCTCTTCTCAACCTGCAGTCATCACCCCAACACTGGGCATGGATCAGTCCACAAGCACAGTTAAATTAGGAGATGGTTTTCTCAGAGCATGGAATTTGGCTCATGTTCCCCCATCCCCTCCCCAAGCCTGCCTTTCCATCCAACGCCCTCAACCCCAACCTGAGCCAAACCAGAACACTTTCCTCACTGCATCCCCTCCTCCCACCAGATCTATAGTAAAGAGCCTGGCCTGAAAGTTCTACCCTGCCACAGCACTTAAGGCCTCAGGATCTTCTATTGCTCCCCACCCCTCCTAGCCACCATTTTTCTGTCCTTCCCTACATCGCTGCTTACACTGGCCGGCCCTCAAGGTCTGGAGCTCCTTCTGCTCTGCACCTCTGAAATCTGCAGATGCTACTCTACCACGTCCCTCTTTTCTCGCTCCCTCTGTCGGTGTCCAGGCCGTGTCCCTGGCGATACTCTCCACTGTCCTTGGGTGCCTTCCATCACCTTGTCTCTCTGGGAGGTGACCTTCCCATCTTGCTGCATCAGAGGCCCATTTGGACATTCCTTCTTACGACGTTTGTTCATGGAATCCATTTCTTCTCTTTCCCTCGGTGGCCCAGGGAAAGTGCCCTGCCTCTTCTTTTGGGCTCATGCATCTCAAAGCTCACTAATGTGTCATTTACCTGCACTGGGTCAGCCCCTCTCCATGGGGATGTGCTCCCTCCTGTGACATACTCTCACCGCGCACACTTTTTCCATCCCCTTCTCATGCCATGTTCTTTCGGAAACTACCTACTGTCACTCAGGTCCTTTCACTGATCAAGCCACTACTTTCCCCTTTTGCCCCCTATTCCTCAGCCTCGCTCCATCTCACTTTTCTTCCTCTTCTCTCTTCTCTTTTAATCAGGCTCTTGCCCACAGAGCATTACAGCCACTCCTGCCACTTCCTTCTCTTCTTTCCCTCAGCTCCACTGCTTCCATTTCTCCTCCATCGGGCCCTGGGACGCCCCCCTGCCAACTGCCCTACCTCCCACCCTCTGTGGACACTGGATGCCCCTTTGCCCTCTTTCTCTCTCAGGAAAGATTTTAAGACCCTCCTCTTGTTCTCCAGCCCATTCTACCTTGCCCACTCTATTTCCCACCCAGTCTAGCCTCCTGAACAAGAGCCCCTGCCACCCAGCCTTTGACAGCCACCCCTCGCTTTGTCCCTCTGTGCCCCTTTGTTGCCCACATCATCTTCTCGGACTAGACCTACAACTACACTGCTTTGGAAGGTTCCATCCTTCCCTACTTCTCTTGGAGAGTCTCTCCACCACATCCTGGACCACCACCCTTCCCAGCCATCCTAGAACAGCACAGGATGGATTCGGTGACCATTGTGAAACGTCACTTCCGCCTTGCTTCCTACCGACTCCCCTGCCATTTCTGTGCACGTTTGCTTCCCACACACTGGCCTCCATCCACATGCATCCCAGTCCCAAAGTCTGAGGTCACCTGCCGTGGTTTCTGCGCAGTCCGTTTTAATGTACAGCCCTGTTTCCCTCTTCTGCATCAGTCATTGTGTCTCCTTTCCCTGTGTGCTCCTTGGTGCCTCCAGTCTTCAAATGCCCAGGCTGCTGTGTCCCAGCTCTGCTCCACTCCTGCCATCTAGTCTCAATACCTCACGTGCCACCACTGCTGCCCCGTGAGATTTGCTGATGTCCCCAGATTGGGCGCACTTCAGGCCTCCTTCCCATTTTCCACAGCGTCCCCATTACCAATGCCGAGCCTCTCCCTTGTTCATAAAGTTCTCTCTTGTCTCTCCTGCCGCCTTTCTGTTTCTCTTCCCTTCTGCTCCCCTAACCATCTCTCCTACCACCGGCCAGTCATGCCACGAATTCACTGCTCTTTTCCTTGATTTCTGCTCCCCTTCTAACCTGCACTCATGCTTCCTGACTTGCCAGCTGCTTCATCACCAGTGTGCTGTCCTGAATCCCAAATCACCCCTAAGCGCTCCGTTAGTTCCACCATTTTGGAGAAAGTTGTTGCTCCCTCGGGCTTTGCTCTCACCTTTCATTTTCTCACCGTGCTACGTCCTCAACATCTTCATGGGACCACTCACTACATGACATCCTCCTCTGACTCTTCTCACCTCTCCTGTGTCCCCTGCTTGCCTGACCCGCTCTGTGCCCTTCTCCTGCGTGGGCTCCCTCACACCCTCGCTCACTCATGGGGGCAAAGTTCCTGGACTCCCCCATCCACTCCCATCTTTAGGCTCTTTACCAGCACTCTTGGCTCAGTGGTTCCCCGCTCCTCCGGCCATAGCTGTGAGATGCCATCGCCTGCCCTTCCTCACTCTCCTGGCCCATTGGACCACGTCTCCTCCACCACACTGTCCCACTGGTCGAGACCGCTCACCTGCCCTTCCACCTCCCGGGCCCACTTTCATCATCTCTCCTGCTTGGCTCTGCTGCATGCACAGCAAAGAAAATGTCCTACCTGAGCCATGCGAAATTCCCTCAGATCCCATCCCTGAGTCTTCCAGCTTGAATCCGTAGTGTCCCTCCTTAATCCCCCACCCACTACTCATCCTAATTCAGTCCTCATTGCCTCAGACATACTGTACTGAATCCACACGCTCCACCCACCGACCGATGCTCACACCCTGTGGACCAGGCTGTGCTTTCCTCCCAGGAACTGCAAATGTCACTCCCTAGAACCTTCTGTGTTTCCATTCAGACCCCTTTGTTGCACACCATTCAGGGACAGCTCTTGGGGAACCTCTTCCTTTGATTCTCTCATCTTTTTCCTGTCATCACAAGACTTTTGCCCTCTTTCCTCCTTCTGGCCCCTGCGCCTCTCGCCTCCATGCCTGACACCACTGCCCTCAGTCTCAACCTGAAGGGAACCCTAGGTCATGCTGTCTGCCTCTCTCCTCCCTACCGATCATCATCTCTTCCCAACGATCTCCGTCAGTGCTGTCTTCTTCTCATCTAGCCCATCTGTGTAGACATCACAGACGTCACGTGCTCTCTGCTCACATACACATAACCCAACTTTCTTTGCCACTCTTATTTTCTAACCTGTGTATCTCAATCATAATCATCTTCAGGACCACCATGTTGGCATTCCACTCTCTAGCAATTAATGGTGAATCCCACCCCACCCCAGGAGCATTCTCGCTATATCCAAAGCTCGCTGTCTGCCTGGTCCAGGGTCCATTTCCACCATGTCTGGCACTCTCAACTCTGATGCCCCATCTACCCCGGTTTATCTGCTCATGCATCACTTCTCTGCCCCGCTCTGCCTCTTCCATCCAGTGCTTCTCACCCGAGGATGCATGAGCCCCAAGGCGGATTCACTAACATCTTTCGGGTGTGTTTTGGTGTTTCCTTTCTGAATTGTTTTTTTTTTTTTCTTTTTGTTTTAAGCAGAGCAATGCTCTCCCACTCAGATGTTTTGATAGACCTCCCTTGGGGACCATGCCCTCAGGCCGCCCTCCGGTGAAACTACCCCTCTCACCCCAAGGAAGAATCACTGCTGTGGATGCCCAACCTCACCCCATGGAATGCACAGTCCCGCTCTCTCTGCACCTTCCACCAGGTTCCACTGACCCTTGATCCTGAAGGTCCCAGCCAGCGTTGTCCCCGCTCTCACACACACCCGGCCCTCTCGTCTTGGAACCATCACATTCCCTTTTGTGTGGACTCCTTCCTACCCACCAAGCCTCAATCCGGACTCTGCATTAAAGCATGCAGCTTCCCACATGCCACCCTCACACGCGTCCTGGCCGCGCACCTGAATGACACTCAAGCCCTGTCACAGTCTCTTAGGTCTCGGTCTTGTCAATCTTGTCCCCTGTGGTCCTCACGCCCATCTCCTTTCCAACAATCAGACCTCTCCCTTCCTTCTCCCTTTTCTATACCTCCTTCCTGTGTCCCCTGGGGTTGGTTTCCCAAGTCGTTTTCACCCATTCTTCAGCCTGATGTCTTGGCCTCAACACTGCGAGTGGATTAGGGCTACAAGCTCACAGAAAGATGGCTGTCAGATCCTGTGGCTTGGCTGCTGTCCCTGCCACTCCCATCGGGAAATCCCCAGCCCAACCCTAGGCTCGTGTCCGTCCCCGTAATACCCAATGCACCCAGAGATCTGAATCCAGAGCCCAACCTCACGTCTTGCCCTGCCACCCCTTCCCCAGCATCATCCTCCACTTCCCCAGC
>NW_006434839.1:8981490-9029433 GCF_000325575.1 Pteropus alecto
AATTAAAATTTACTTTGCTTCCAAATCTACATCACCAATTTTACAAATATAAAATGAACATCGTTTTGTTCATGCAAAATCATTTCTCTACTTATTCGGATTTGACTTCCAGAGTCATCTTTGCCCTTCTCAACCCTGAGGAGAATCTCATCTAGGCTCTTTGTGGTCTTATGTGCAGCCTGGGATTGTTACCAATTAACATTTCCTTAGGTTGTTCTTAGAAGTAAGATCCTCAATTCTTTTTTTTTTTTTTTTTTTTTCGTTTTTTTTTTTTTTTTTTTTTTTAATTTTTTTTTTTTTTTTTTTTTTAACATCTACCATACTTCTTTCTTCCCACATGCCTAGACTACGCCTCTCAGCTTGACGTTCACTCTCGACCTTCACTGAGCCATGAGTCCTGGGGTACACTTCTCCTTCTCTCCGCCTTTCCTTCTCCTGTCTTGTACGGAGCATGTTTCAGTATACCGTTCAGAGTTGGGTCTTGTCCCATCGGTCCCTTCCTCGCTGCAGACATCCCTTTGGGTGCTATGTGCTCACAGTCCAAGCAGACGTCTTCCTTTGAGTCCCCACTGCCAACTACCTCAGCTTTACTCTCAGGATCCTCCGCTCTGGGACCAGCACTTTGTGCTCCATTCCCTACCCAGTGGCAGTGAAGCCGACCCCCTCCACCATCTTTCCAGGTGCCGTCTAAGCTATATCCAAAGCTCGCTGTCTGCCTGGTCCAAGGTCTATTTCCCCCCAAGTCTGGCACTCTCGACTCTGATGCTCCATGTGCCCCGAGACCGTGGTTCATCTGCTCATGCTTCCCTTCTCTGGCCCGCTCTGCCCTCTGCCCTTCCACCCAGTGATCCTCACCCGAGGATGCATGAGCCCCAAGGCAGCCTATCACCAACATCTTTCGGGTGTGTTTTTGAGTTTTCTTTTTCAATTTTATTCCCCCAAGTCTGGCACTCTCGACTCTGATGCTCCATGTGCCCCGAGACCGTGGTTCATCTGCTCATGCTTCCCTTCTCTGGCCCGCTCTGCCCTCTGCCCTTCCACCCAGTGATCCTCACCCGGGGACGCATGAGCCCCAAAGCAGCCTATCACCAACATCTTTCGGGTGTGTTTTTGTGTTTTCTTTTTCAATTTTTTTTGTTTGTTTTTGAGCAGAGCTCTGCTCCCCCGCTCAGATGTTTTGATAGGCCTCCCTTGGGGACCATGCCCTCATCCCCCCCTCGGGTGAAACCACCCCTCCCCCCCCCGGGAAGAATCACTGCTGTGGATGCCCAACCTCACCCCATGGAATGGACAGTCCCGCTCTCTCTGCACCTTCCACCAGGTTCCACTGACCCTTGATCCTGAAGGTCCCAGCCAGCGTTGTCCCCGCTCTCACACACACCCGGCCCTCTCGTCTTGGAACCATCGCATTCCCTTCCATGTGGGCTTCTTTATACCTGCCATGTCCCAAGCCACTGTCTCTTTTACAGAGTTATACTTTTCATTTTCTTAGGTCTGTCCTCCCTCTTTATCAAGAATATTTGAGTGTTTTGGTTTTTTTTTTTTTTTCCACTTAACCTGTTATTCCATGTCTCATTCATTTCAGTGTTTAATTTTACTTCTTTTCAAAGTGCTTAGTGTTTCTGTAATAGAACTTTGGAAATGTCACTGAAGCACTCATTCTTTCTGCATTTAATGTTTCATGCTCCCACCTTTTCCTCTCATCCCGTTTATTAATAGTTCATATCTTCTAAGTTTACATACTGTGTCAAGTTCGGCAAGATCCTCTGTCCAACCACCTTAATTTACCCACTCTTTGCTGTTCTCCCTTCATGCATTGGTTTCACTATACACTAACTTTTTACTTGTCTCTGTATAGTATTATCCATGCAACATTCCTTTCCATTTTCCTTTTATTTCCATTGTTATTGAGGACATTGAGTCTCATTTTTGTTGTTTTTCTCAGGACTCCTTTTGTCCTGTGCGGGACTCTGGTTTCACATATTCATCCTGTACCTCTCTTTCTCTTTGCCATTTTTAAAGCCCCTGCCTCATCCCACCCCTTTCCGTAACTCATTCAGTACCACCTCTCTGAAAACGTCGGAAGTCCTTTCTGCTTATGGATGTGCACTCGCCAGTACCGTTCTGTGGCACGCTTTCCCTCATGTCGGCTGAATTCCTCTTTACCTATTTCTTAACTTTTTCACCTCCTTTGTCTGGAATTGGGCTACATGCACAACTTAGTGCATCTTTTCCCCTGCCTTTTCTCTAATATTCCACTCCAGGGCTTAAGGTTGCCTTCTGACTTGTTTCCATCCTGCCTTCAACTTTCTTCAAGACCTCTGGCCCATCTTCAAGCCTACATCCGTTTCCTTGATTTATGCCCTGCTTCTACTTCTCTCATGTTTCTAGGTCTCTTTTTGGTGAAGCTGTTTGACCCTATGTTTAGTCAAGTTACTCTGAAGTAACTGTCTAATCCATACGGTGTGCTTTTTACTTAGTTTCTATCTATGTTCTTCCTTGTTCTGTTAGAGACAACCATAGGGCCAAGCCTTGTTTTTCAGTGTATCATTCCTCTTACAGCCTTTCCCATCTAGAAGTGAATATTGCTTTTCCACCCGTCTTCTTGGGTTTTTCCCCCCCTCTTTTATCTTCTATTAACATCCAAATACTGAGTATGTGCAATTCTCATAAACTAATACTATACTCTGGTTCCTCTATCGTTCTACATTCATTGCTCAATCCATTTCTGTATTTCTTCTTTCCTACACATTTTGTTCGATTGCTTCAGTTTTCTGTTTATTCCTCGGTTGGATCTCTGCAACTTGCTTTGTTTTGGGTGCATTTCACTTAACCTTCCTCTGTCAACTACACTTTTCTTGCAAACATACTTTCCTAGATATTCTTCCTCTTAAGTCCCATTTTCAGTTATTATTTTATCATCCCTCTTCCTTCAAGAACTGCCTCACCACACAGTTCTCTTTCTGATTCAACTGCTTTGTAAATACGAGCAATTTACATTATCCTTTGTTTAAACTACTCCAAATAACAATGTTGTTAGTAAACACTTATATTGTAATATCTTATATTTGACAAGCCCCCAACTGTCTCCCTTTTAAAAATGCAACATATTTTCAACCATCACAAAAATGCTATTACAAGAATTTTTACGTATCTCTTATCATTAAAAACCATTCTAAAGGACAACTACGTAATTATTTAACATATAATTCATTCATTAGTGGGCATGTTTGTATGCAGTACAAAATGGTCCCATACTATAAGACTAATTGCCTTCTCCTTTGATACTTCAAGAAATATGATAGGTTTTCAAGGTAAACAGCAAATGCATATACATGTCTCAAAATATATAAGTAAACTTTTTAGAAACATTTACTTACCAATTGGCGAATTGCTTGAGTTGTTCCACGTAGATTGTAGGGAAGATGACAGAAGTAACACACAACACATTTAAAAACCTTAATCATAGGAAGTAATCCTATTGGCAGAAGAATGTGACTGCAAACATATACCAGCTCAAACAGCCATGTGTGCAAAGTTTTTGCTAGCACAAAAATGCTAACTCACTGTACCAAGTTTCCCAAGCACATGGTGATACATGGATGACAACTTTTCATGTTAATAAGTATTTTGATCATGTGAGTAGCTAGTTGGTGGTATCTGCATTCCTCATTCTGGTCTCAGTAATATTTGCCGCTTGGCATCTTGCAGATTCCAAACTCAGCCTAATTCATACGCCCTGTCTCCAACCAGCATTTTCTCTCCCTTCCCCCTTTCTCCTTTTTTAATACAGATCCTTCCCGTTGTTTCTCTCGCTTTCAGCTAGTCCTAACATGCTTCCTGGTAAATTTAATATCACACTCACCTAGGTCTTCCCTAACTTCTTTTGAATATTTGCTCTGCTGTATCTTAAACACTCTACATATCTTTTACTCTGTGTATCAATTAATACAAGATTATTCTCTGAAGGTTTCCCTCATCATGATTCCCGACTGCTCCTCAACCAATAGCATTCATTCGTTCAACAGAAAGAGTATCCAGTCCACACACCTTCTAAAAGGTCAATGGCGATGTTTTTACCGTTTCCACCAATGACTTATCAGGGTTTATCTTAATCCATCCCCTTCTAAGCTTTCCTAACAATCAATCCCTTCAGTCATAAAGTTCCCACTACGACTTCTAGAGCCAGCCTACCCAACTCCTATTCTTTTTCAGGCCCCAGATCCTCTCCCATTCTACACACAGTTCTGCGATCTGACAGCTGTTTCTTTCATTCACACCTAATCTGTCTTGTTGCCATTCCATCTACTCAAAACTGCGAATTCATACAGTGCCCCTTTACTTGCTTGCCATTCTCTGTATTTTCCTTTTATTCCATCATGACCTTTGGCCTAAGCATGAACCAGTAATAGCCTTTTCTCCCACCCATATGACTATTTAGATAATGTCTTTCCAACTGCAAGCAATTCGAACATCGCTCTTCTGTTCCTTTTCTCCTTTTGCTGCAAACTCTCTACATTTCCTCCGTATTTTCATTCAGCTATATCTTTCCTGTGAATCTCATCCTGTCCTGGATATGGACACTTTCAATGTTCAGCACTCACAACTCAGCCTTCTTCCATCTTCCTCATGTCCTACACTCTGTATTGAATTTGTTTCCACCCTCTGTTCATTCTGGACTTTTCCTAGGACTCCTCCTCTGGCCCAGTTTAAAGTCCATCACATTTAATCTCTCTGACCTCTCATTCTGTTGACTACACTGACTGTTTCAAATCTTTCTGGGCAGCAACACATCATACTTCAATTCTTATTTAGCCATATTCTCACCTCTTTCTTCGGCTGTTTGATATCTGGCTTAACATGCAACCCTTCCAGTTCTGACCTAACCCTGGCCCTCTTTAATGCCCTTCCTTGTTTAACATTCTGCAAAACTGCATGCTCGGTACCACACTCCATCTCCTTACTTTAGCCTTAATCTCTCTCTGCTTTTTCCTTCTTTTTTGAAACACTTCTCAGTAGTTTCTCTCGCATGCTTTAATTTCTGAGCAAACTTTTAACATCATACTTAAACAAGTTCTTCCTGACTTCCTTTGATTATCTGCACTGTCACATATATTAAAATCTATAATATGTTCAGCTTTCATCTCTAATCACAGTGATAAAGGTACACCCCCTTGATGATACCCACCCGCTTCTTACCAAATAACAGATCATCCTCTCACCAGATAAACTACCCACCCATGCTCTCTCTGGTCGGTCAAACCAGTGCCTTTCAGGTTGCTATCAATGGCTTTTCATCAAGATTTATCCTAATCTTCCCTTTCTAACGTTCTTACCAACCAAGCCCTTTAATTAAAATTTTCCATCCCCTTAAAATTCATACTCACTACCCTGCTTCTTTATATCATAACCTTATGCTGTACTTGAGAGTTTTTTAAAGAAATAAAATATTGCACATATAATTGAGACAGCTTCTGTAATATTTCAGAATCATTTACCTCTCCCGAGAAAATCACTATATAATTTAATACTTCTCGTACATTTTATAACTTTAATAAATATTTATATATCCATAAATAATATGTATATAAATTCTTTTAAAATTTTTTTCCCATCAAGACTTCATGTGAGCTAGTCTACTTTCTGAATTGAATCTTATGGAGGCCTCTAATTTCTCTCTCATTATATAGGCTACTCATTGCAATCTTTATCACCAGACATTTTAACCAGTTAGATTCCTTCTGAGATCTTACAGATGTCTCCATTTTGGGTGTCTTTAACCAACATCTTATTTGTCTTTTTGCCACTCTAACTACTGAGAACTCTGCTCTAATTCATGCAATGCTCCCATCACTTAAATTAAAACCCCTCTCTTCTTTCTTACTCTGTTATGCTCTGCCATATCTCAACTATGCATCTCCATGACTATCACTATATCATGGCAGTGGATACAGTATTTTTGTCCTTAGGTTTACTTCCTTCATGATTCTCAACCACTCCTCAAAAAATACAAATAATCTTCTCTATAGACAAACCACTTGCCCTTGCTCCTGGTGAATTTTAAGGTTGCTAGTATTGTCCTTTTAGGAGAATTCATCTTCATAAAACTCTCTTAAGCGTTCCTATTAACTCAGTTTTAACTAAAATGTCACCCACGGATTAATAGCTGGTCTACCCTCTAATTTCCATTCCTGTCCAGGTCCTTGAAGCTCTGTTAAATCCACCACTCATTGCAACTGGGCCTTCCCATCCCATCTGACTCATTCCAGGGCCCCCATTCTGGGTCTGTATGGTACATCTGATCTGCCTCGTGCCACTCCATTTATTCTTAAGTCTTCTCCAACTCCAGCAATGGTCTTTACTCAGCTAACAAACTCCTCCTTATTCCTCCATAACCTTGGTCTGGGTACGGTGCCATAACCACCAGTCTCTATATGTCATTCTTAAAATCATCTCTTCGTATCTGTAGGAATCTTCACATTGTTTTTCCATTCCTTTCCTCCTTGTTCCTTCTGTGTCCTTATCTTCTGTGTCCCTCCTTTCAGCTACCACCTCCATACACATCATGGTTACAGATCTCAGTTGGCTGTTCTGGATAGACAGACCCCTCACGTTGGGCACTCAGTGTGCAGCCCACTGCCATCTCCCCTTGCGTCTGACATCCTTCACTGCATTCGTGTGTTTTCAGTTCAGCATAATCTTCGTAGGATTCTTGCCACAGGCCTGCCTTTCATGTCCATCCCACTTAGCCTATTTCTGACCTTTCATTGTATCAGCCACATCCATTATTCCAGGATTTTCCCAACAAAGCATCCTGGACAGCAAAACCTCACACTCCAGTTCTTTCTTTGCTACGTTTTTTGCCTCACACTCTCTCCTTGTTAATACACAGATGTGACTAGTTTCCAACTCCCATTTCCTTGTGTTTCCATTTAGCCCTCTTTAATACCCTTCCATTTTTGTTATCTTTCTACCCTGCATGCGCCGCACCTCAGCCTAAATCACACGCTCCTCTCCTTATCCTCACCTTATTTAGCTTATATAAGTCTCCTCATTGCTTCTCTCATTGTCTGCAAATCCTAATATCTTAATTTCTGAGTGTATCTTTCATGTCCCTCTTATAGGACATTCTTTCCAATTTCCATTTGGCAGTTTCTCTCATATCTTAACCTTTGATAGTGATGAATGCATATATTTTTTTTGAGGTTTCTTCCCCTCCTGATCGCCACTTTCTCCCTCACTCAAAACCAATTTTCTACTCTTCAGACAAGCCTTTCCCTTAGATAGCTTCGAACCTGTCGTCTTCCTCTTAAATCGTGATCTTTGGATACCTCCAGTTAGTATCAGTGACAACTTCTTTGTCAATATTAAGTGATACCTTCTCAACTGGCAGTAATTTTGATTTTACTATTTAACTCCTTTATCTTTCTTTTGCCTTATAAAAACTCTACCTTATATTCAGCAACCCTCCTTCATTCCCAGACTGCATATGTATCTATCATTCCCATGGATTCAGTAGTCCCTTCGGGATACACGAACACCTCGCACTCAGCACTCACTGTTCAGACTGTGTGGACCAAATTATAGGTCCACCCAACACAGCCTCTATCTTCCCTCTTCCGTAGTTTCCTGAACAGTTTTCCCTCCTAACCTCGATTCTTATTTAGCCACATTCCCTCCTTCCTCTCTCTTAGTGCTTAAATCTGAATTCACATAAAATCATTCTACTGAAGTGCTTACTTTCCCGTGGGCATACAATATTACATTGTATATGCCCTTTCTTACAAATCTCCTCAGCTGCTTCTCTAATTTTCAGTTACCCTAATATGACGGGTTGCTAGCAAAGACTTTTATGAGAACTATTCCTAACCTGCCTTCCTCCAAAGTAGTGGTTCTCAGACCGCAGCTTATGAAGACAGACCCCTGAGCCTCGCCCCAAGTTTCTGATTCGTTTGTTAGGTATGATGGGGCTGAAGCATTTCTCTTTCTAACAAATTTCTAAGTAATGCTGAGAGAACACATTTGAAGAGCACTGCTCCAAACTCTCCCTTCAGTCAAGCCCTTTAATTAAAAATTTCCCACCAAAGCATCAAAAGCGAGTATACTTCGACTGTCATTCCTTTTCAGTCCTTTATTTCTCTCCCATTATCCATACTAGGCATTGCAATCTGGCCTTATACCCAACATTTTTAACCAGTTAGGCCCAATCTCATATGTGACAGGATTCTCCATTCTGAGAACCTTCATGGTGTGCATGGTTTTTCTTATTACCATGCCACCTACTCAGAATTGTTCCCCAGTCAGTACAGTGCTCTTCTTAGCTTTAATCTCTCTCTTCCATGTCTTTTGGCCCAAGTGTGGGGCCTTCTCCTTCCAGCCAATACCTGTCATTCTTCAAATGGCCTTTTAAGCTGGGGGCAACTGCAATGTTGCTGCTCTCCCATTCCCTTTCGCCTATTACCTATCTTGCCCTAAAAAAATATGCTATCTTATCTTAAGCCTCCTTTCTTTTAGCGACCATGTACATTTCATTGAAATGCACCCAGTCTCCTCCTGAACAGCACTCCCTAACCCTAGCCAGGTGCTCTTTCCCAGTAGCTGTCCCTCACTTTCAGAAAATCTTCACCAGACAGTAAATTCTAGGTAACTTTAATGTGGCACTTGCATGATAATCATTTGTATCTATCTCCCTTTGGTGGCCTACCCTCCCACAACTTAATAACATATAGTACAGTTTCATCTCTCATCTGTACATGGAACTAACGAATGAAGTTTTACTGTCGAGTTGGGTTCCCAAGGTGATCTGTAGCCATTCATCCCCCAAAATTAGTCATCTGTGCTACACACGAACTACTCAGATTTATCCTGACGTCTTTAAGGTTACTGCCCTGGCTTTCTGTCAGGGTTCATTTTAATCTATCTCCTCCTAATCCTCCTAATAAAACTTTCCACTACTTTTCAGGCCCTCATTTTCTCCCATCGTAAATATACTGCTTTTCCAAGTCTGGCATTAAGACCTGACGTTCGACCAAATCTCACTTTAAGATCTTACAGGGTTCCCGTTTTGGGAACCTCTGTTCCTCACCTCACCTGCCCACGCCACTCCACCTACTCTCAACACTCCTCACCTAATACTTGCTTTACGTAGTTTCCGTTCCCTCTTCCTTGCCGTCTGTGACAGTTAGTGTAAGTATGATACCATATCCTCTTGTCGGTACCTGCCAATCTTCCAGTGACTCATCTCTTCTACAGGCTCTTCCACTCTTTTCCTTGACTGACCCTAGAGAAACACCTGTTACGTACTGTCGCTTGTTGTTGTCAGCTACCATCTTTATATCATTTCGCATGGATTCAGTAGTCTCTCCTTTCTTCATCCTTGTTTCCTCCACCCCCTTCTAATATATCTGCATTTCAGGTCAGTCCAGACCTCCAGATTTCTGCCGTTGGCCGTGGCTGAAATCCATCCCATTTACACTCTTTAACCTTTCACTCTGTCGGTGACACTTGTTGCTTCAAATAAGATTCCCAGATGCCACCTCCTCTTCACATTCTCTCTCCTTTGGCTGTAATCTAGCTTAGCTCTCATCTCTACTTAATATGCAACTCTGCCATTTTCCAGCATTCCTCACTCTAGCCCTCTTTAATGCCCTTCCCTACTCACACCTTATATTCTGTACCTGAGTTTAAATCCCCTTATCTTCTCTCCATTCTTAGATTCTAGTCTCCATCTTCTCCTCCATGATATATTCATACAAATGTCTCACTTTTAGCCAGTCCTCACATGGCAAGACAACTTCTAAAAGCAGCCAACTTTAAAGACACACTATGCAATAAACTATATCTTAACTGTCCATCATCCCTCCACTTACCTTCTCTTGACAGAAGGAATGGCTGCAGAATACTTCAGATGTACCTCATAATGTTCACCCATTCCCCATCTAATATGATAATCTGTGCTCTGGACAAACTACCTGTTCACACCCTCTAATAAGTCAAGCCTAAGATCTCTAAAGTTGCCAGCAATAGCTGTTTAGTAGCACGCATCGTAAGCAGCTTTCTTATAGTTTCCTGTCACCCGAGTCCTTTAAATTCCTTCCAGATTGGTGCTTCAAGAGCTCGTCCACCACTGCCTCGTACTCTAGTCCGTGCTCCTCATACTTTCTTTACACTTCTCATTACAATACGATCTTTACACCCAAAGTGTAACCAATTAGACCTGTTTTAGCTATGACAGGATTCTCCATTTTCGATCTTTATTCCCCGCACCTCTCTCCTGATGGAGCATCCAGCATCTATCTTTTCTCTCTGTGTTCTTTATTCTCGATCTTGATTGCTCTGCCTTGTAGACCCTCCACTATACAGTATTTCATTTTCTTTCCCTCCAGTCTCTCTCTCCTTTCTTATTGCATCATGACTTTTGGCCCAGGAGTGCTGTCTTACTCTCCCAGTTGATGTCTGTCATTCCTGAGTGACCTCTTTTCACCTGAGGGCAACTTTAATGTTGCTTTTCTCTACCTCTCCTCCTTTTCTCCTATATTTGTCCTAGTGGGGGGCAGCGGGGGAGTGACCTAATATTCAGTATTCCTCCTGCCAGGTGTATAGATAGCATTCCATGGACTCAGCACTTCTCCTTGGCAGGTATAATCCTCACTGCTCAACTCGCTTTCATCTTCCTTGATTTCCTACACTCTAGACGGCGTGCATTTCCTTCTTAGTTCAGTCCGGACCTGCATGGACTGCTGCAGTTAGCCTGTTTCCGATCCATCCCTTTTTACTACCCCCTTTCTCATTTTTGTCCCACTGACACCCCCTGTCAATTATTATTCCAACAAAGCCTTCTGAAATCTCCTCATAACCCCATTTCTTAGTCTCCACTCCAGCGACTGAGACCTGGCAACTCCCGAATTTCCCACTCTGCCATGTGCCACACCGCCTGTTCTGTAACCCAGCATAATTCACACCTCTCTCTCCTTACTGAGCTTCCGGCATCCATCTTTTCTCCAACTCTGTGTTCCTTCCATACAAGTCTCCTTAGTAGTTCTCTCTCATTTCAGTCAGTCCTCACAAGACGAACCTCATCTCTAAGGGCACTCTTCTCTTGTTATCTTTGGTTGTTTACCTGGCTTTATTCTTGAAGCTCTCATCCTTACATTATGGCAAGGGATTCAGTATTGTTCTCTTGCCATGGAGAGGCGCCTCTCACCCTTTCTCAAACCCAGCGTTTGTCATCCTTTCTAGCAACACTGATAGATCGCTACCAGTGGTTTTTACTGGAGTTCACCGTAGATTCCCTGTAACCTCTCATTGTTCTCATCCAAACCATTTCATTAAACATTTGCCACAAAACTTTCAGGAACGTTATCTCTACTAATACCATTCCTATTTGCTTCTTTGTTTCTGTCACTTACTTATATATAAATGTCTTCTGACTTGACTTGTACTTAAAATTCACCTAGTTTGTCCAGGCTGTGATCTGCCTATGTTCCTGATTGTCTCCCCTTATTCCTCATTTGCCTGTAGCCTCCCTACTAATTCAGAACCAAACAGGGGTTCACAGAATCTGGTATTACTAATGGCTATCCGGCCTCTCCATCCTTATTTGATCATGACCTTTGTCCCTACCATAATCCCATCTTTCTGTTTAAAAAACTGACCCATTCTTCTTCCGTCTTCCTCCTACAGAAAACCCAACCTTAATTTAACCAAGATTACTCTCTAATCAGCCCCCTAGGGCATTAAAATAGATTCTGCAGTCTTGATAGATACACTAAAAAAGCCCACTACCAGCCCACTACCATCATCTGATTTCAACACACTCCATTAAATTCATTTGCTCTCTGAATTCAGACCTGTTCTTCACAGGATTCCCACCAGTGACTTTAATTATCTCTAACATTTCAATCATTTGGCTGCCTCAGCTCACCAGAGCCTGTTGGAAAATGTCTAGTCTCCATTTGAAATACAAGGTATTTCGAATTTGTTCTAAACAAATTCTCTTCTCAGCACCTGCGCATCAGCACATCTTAACTGTTTCCAACTGCCCCGTGGCCTCTGGCCTCTTTTGCTCATGTACCTCCCTCTGCTCTCCAAAGCTCTTTCACATCTTTTGAGATCCAGTTAAACTTGCAGTCTTTCAAATTTTTTGATTTTTCTAGCTATTAATCCTGAACTCCCACAAAGCCCGCTATTAAAAGTTATATTAAAAAACCTATGGCATTGAGTCGTGATGTCATAGGTATACAGGTAGATCTCTCTCGCACTCTTACTTAATTAACTCCTAGACGTTCGGCTATTGGCAAAAGAGGTCATGTCTCAGTCATCTTTTTATCTAAGTTTACACCTTTACATGTAACGCCGGTATGTACTGGCATTCAGTACGTGTTTGAAGGAAGTGAGTTTAAAGTTGACTGAGCAGATGAAAAGTCTCACTACCCAACCTGTCGTATATGGTCTCTGCATCTGAGTCTTTTCTTTCCTTTCCATGCCTAGCCCCCAAATAATTTTTGAACTCCCCAAATTCTAATGCTTTTGTACCTATAAGCCTTTCCCAGACCATGGATTAGACCCTTTTCTTCGTCCATACTTAATAAATCCCCTCCTTGAGACAGTTCAGAAAATCCTATCTTCACTTTCCAAGAATGTGCTTCTGCCTCCATTTCTTATTAGTTCCACCAGTCATCTCAAAACATAGAACTGCCCACTTGCTTTTCCATTTGAAGACACTGACTTTACCAATACTAGCGCCTCATTACTGACCTACTCACTATAGGCTGAAAATTGACATAAAGTAGAATCATTCTGGTGATCTGTGGACCCATTGTTGGTCCACAATCTAAAAACAGTATTGCTGTGGAGATTCCAGTGTGCTTTAGTGTTAATTTAACGGTCTGTGTGCTTTTTACTGTCGATATTTTTTGCTTTGTCTGTCAGCTCCTATGGTAGTGTTTCTTATATTTTTCCACAAATTGCTCTTTTTGACATGCGTGGCAAAAAACCTCCAAAAGTATCTCCCCCGCTGCTTTCTCTATATCAATACAAAAAGTTTTGCCCATGTCATCTTTTCTGTGCTATTCTAACCCACAATGGGGAATGGATTTTAAAATCATACTTTGTGAGACCAGCTTACAGGCTGCTTTTGAAACTACTACACTAGAAAAGAGAGCTTGCATGTTTTACTCGGTAACACAGAGCATAGTGCCAAGTGCACGTGTGCTTCCTAATTACCGACGGCGACTTTGTGCTTGTGCTGCCCGCTGACAGGCCTGCCTGCTCTTTCTCCTCCAGTTGCAGGCACCTTCAGCTGCACCATGAAGTTTACTGTCCGGGACTGTGACCCTGACACTGGGGTCCCAGCCGAGGAGGGGTATGATGATGAGTACGTGGTGAGTCTCCCCTGCACAGACCCACTCTGACACCCCTGCACCACTGAGTGACTTCTACCTGAAAGGAACATTTTTCTAGGAACATCTGACATGAACTCATGAGGTTTTATTCTTCTCAAACAATTACAACTGAGGAGGACCTGGACTCTGTAATGGGAGCGTCAGGCCAAAGAGAATTGAGATTTACCACTTCCTGATTGGTCAAAACGAAACTCGTCTTTTTTTTATGTCTTTGTAATAGGGATAATTACAAGATGAAAATAATTGTATGGTTTTCATTGAGATCAGTGAGTTAAGTATTAGGGTGGTGGTGGTTTTGTTCAGCAGCTTTTAGTTTACTTACAATGTAGCTGCATCATGGACTGAAAAGCCTTCTCAGAACACAGAGAGAAGTTTAAGAAATGTTAACCTGTTAGTGAATGCCAAGTTCAGAAGGCCCAGTATGGCCTGAACTTGATTGTCAGGTGTGGTGACATGACTACTTTGTACCCCGCAGGGTTGTATATGTTGATCTGGATATGGTTTTTGCCAGATGTCCTATATCCTTTCCTTTTCTAAGGCCTACATCGTTAGATTTATCCAGACTACAGGATTTAAACTAGTCTGGTAGTAGGTTTTTCCTAGGCTCCTGTAAAGGATAAACACAGAATGCTAAAGCCATATTAGTTCCATCCATCTGTGTTCTATACTGATGGGACTTTCATTTACCGACCCCTACTTGCTACCCACTAGCTGGAAGATCTTGAAGTGACTCTGTCTGACCACATTCAGAAGGTCCTGAAGCCTAGCTTTGCTGCTGCCTGGGAAGAGGTGGGAGATACCTTTGAGAAAGAGGAGACCTTTGCCCTCAGTTCTACCAAAACTCTTGAAGGTGAGAACAGTTTTGCTATCAACGTATTGCCTGACAGCAGTATTGCCTAACAGGAATATTTACTACTCCAGAACTCTCTTTAAATACTTCATAAACTAATTCCCTTACAAGGCCAGGCCCCTGTCTTCATCATCTAATTGAGTCAACCAGTGTCCAGTCCAGTGGCCTCCCTGCACACATCACCCACCCCTTTACCCTGCCAGCTGCCAGCTCTCACTGGTGCAGAGGCAGATTCCTATGCTGACCTTTCCTGATACTGTTGCATCAATCTTGTCAACACAGAAGCTGTCAGCAACATCATCACATTTCTGGGCATGCAGCCATGTGAGAGGTCGGATAAAGTACCTGAGAACAAGAATTCTCATTCCCTCTATCTGGCAGGTAAGAAACTTCCATCAGATTTCTTTTGTCGCAGAATTTAACAGGGATGTGCATGGGCATCTCATGCCTTGCTCTTATCCCACTGTATGAGTTACAATTTGAAGCCCCATCAAAATGAATAATTTGTTTTAGCTGGTTAATTTGCATGCTACCCTTAGGTTGTGCTTTTAAGATGTACGTTTGGCCTAAAACACTTACTTAAATCTCTCTCGCGGATACCAATGCCACTACCTCCCCCAATTTTGAGTACTCCAGATCAATACTACTGAATACCTTCTATGTACCTGGTATCATAGGAATATAAAAGATTTAGACTTTGTATGTAGAATTCAATTCCCACCATAAACACAAATCTCTAGAAAAGCTAATAAGCTAAAATAGAAAGGAAATGCAGGCAGAGCATGATAAATTTCATTAGCCGGAGCTTGTTTGAAGTTCTTAATATGGTTTTCCTCACTTTTTTCTCTCAGGTGTGTATAGAGGTGGCTATGATTTATTGGTGAGGTCAAGGCTGGCCTTAGCAGATGGCGTGACCATGCAGGTGACTGTCAGAAGCAAAGAGGGAACACCTGTAGATGTTATCTTGGCTTCTGTTGGATAAGTTTTTTGGGGGGATGGGGCAAGATGAAGTTGATGTACACTTCACTGCAGTGGGCTTTTAGGGCTAGTGGCATGAATTTCCCAGAATCATACTTTGAAAAATTAATGACTTTGCAGAAGCAAATTAAATGTTTGGCCCTGAGCCAGCAGATCAAGCAAATATCTGTCCTTGTGCATGTCTTTTTATTACACTTGGTCAACTTTGGTATGATAGTACAGCTTCGGGTGATCTTGAAAAGCAAATACTATCCTGTACCCCAGCTGCTTAACTTCATTATATTGTTTAATTTAACGTGTGTCTGAAAGCTCCTGGCAATGTTGAAAAGCTTTTATCCCAGAGGGGTGGTGGGGGAGGGGAAGGCAGAGTCCACTTTTGTCAAAATTCATTTTTATTAATAGAAAATAAACACTTATTCCACTTTCAATTGTTATACTTGAAGTTGCTAATTTAAAGAAAAAGTTTAATCACTCGATAATCCTATTCTGATTTAATGATCCTATTATGACTAAAACATACTGCGTCTAAAAAAAAAAAAAATAAGTATTCAGCACCGTTTACTCATAGGCCTTTCAGAATTTGATCTTAAAATTTCTGGAACTTTCCTGTCTGTAAAGCACAGGAATTGTGGAGCTACGTGAGGAAGCTCTCCGGGACAACCAATGAGAAGTTAAGCAATCACCATAAGGAATCAGTGTACGCGAGGCGGTGACTTGGACCGTGCGACGGTCCCCTCCCCCCCACTTTAGCTCAGGAGGGACATGCTGAAGCACTGAGGTATGAAGAGTCAGACTATGATTTGCCATTAGAATTGGTCTTTCCAGCTAATGACAGTAAATCTCTGGCATAGACGCTATTGGTCTTGAATGTCTTGTGATGTTATGAAATTCTGTAAGTAGTTTGCATCGAGTTCAATTTATTCAGAAGTTAAACATATTTAATAAGGTTCACTACTCTGCCAGAGTAAGTGTCTGCTGGTTTAGTATCCTTATAAAATATGTATATGTATAGGTAAATCATAGTTTTAAAGTATATGTAGAATGATTTAACCCAAAATCTGTTTTACCAAAATGTCTAATTAGAAGCAGCTGATGAAACTAAATCCAAAGTTTTGACAGGAGACTTACTCTCACTTGAAGCCGTGCTGCTTAGAAAACTTAAAAAAGCATGTGCCCTTAAAGCCATACAAGGAGAGGGAAGGAGGCACGCTCTCCGCTCTCCTGCTTGGGCCAGAAATTTGCATTTCTAAATATTTTGGAAAAGTCTACAGAAGTGTTAAAAGATTTTTATGCAAAATCAGTGAGTAGTGCTCATCAGAATTTCCTAATAACACAAAGACAAAGGCAAGTCCATACACACTTGATCAGATGTCAGAGGGATGGGAGGTGGACTATGAGGTCACCCTTAGACGGAGCTTCTGCCGTTTTTTGTGTTTGTGTTTTTTTTTTTTCTGTCAACCCAATCATTACACAGATTCACCAGTGTGAATCAGGTGGACTTTTGTGAGAGAATAGTATGTGGTGGCCAGGACCTCTTTTGGGCATTTCTTCCTAAATGGAATACACAACAGATAAGGGAGTAGGGGAGGTAATACAGGGAAGCTACTCTTTCCAGCTCAGAAGGAGTTGATGAAGCCCATATATGCATTCAAGAAGCCCATGGGATCCTCTAGCTGTGGGTAGTGGCTAATGTGGTCATCCAGAATCGACACTGTGGACCGCGGCAGCGTTTTCCTAGTGGAAGAGAACAGCATGTAGGTGAACTTAAGGCTGGAGGGAGAGGGAGGTAAGCCAGTGGGCAGCCCCAGCAAATGCCCCTGCGGACATGCCACACTGGAAGGAACCAACAAAGAGCTTATTCAGCTTCTAGCTTGGAATCGTATCTTAGGCAGATAAACTTGCCAATTCCATTTATGACGTATATAGACTAGTTTTTAAGTGTTCATAATCCAACAGACAACTTGAAAATATAACAGTTTGTCAAGGCAGGACGACTTCCAGCTCCTTAGAGAAGCAGGAGGCATCAAACGAGTGGGCCAGTGTCCAAGTAAAGATAACAAAAGACCTTCCTTAACCCTGGGAGGAGATGAGAGGGTATTCTGTTGAAAATTAAGTGCAAGCTATTTACTACTGGGTTGTTTCTACTAGGCCAGATGAAGGTATGGAACGTTCTCATGTGACAAAGTCAGTTAAGATATTTCGCATTCCGACACCTTCCGAGTAAGCACCTAGCGAAAATCACAGCCATTTCCCACAGTGAGCTCTCATCTCGCCCTGCAGTCTGTCTGCTCAGCTGAGGTTGGTGAGTTGGCTTTACAATCAGACTAAAGCAAACATTTCTTACAAAACTTTATCCGTTTCCATTCCTTGGTTCACATGACAGCTTTTTCTTACCTGCACACTTAGAAATATGTCGTAGCCATGACAATGAAAACAGGCTGTATAAATGAAGAGAATGTGTAACTGAATTTCCTGATCTTTACATTTATGTGAGAATAAGATTCCCCAGCTCATCCTTTAATATGTTTCCTGGATGAACAGCCAGTGAGAGGTCGGAGACCGTGTCTGGAGCGACAGGCAGTCCTGTTCACTCTCAGGACAGGATGAGGAACTAATGACAAAGCCCCGAGGGAGACTCACCTGTACAGCTCCAAAAACTCTGGGTAGGGATTCACTGGATCCAGAGGCCCGTAGATGAAATGAACTGGGAAAGAGGAGAGAAACGAATTACGACCAGCTCTCACATCTAATCCGTTCCTTTCCCCCCACGCTAAAGTTATTCCTATGATGGAAAATCATAACTTCGTTCAATAAGTAGGGAATAAGCCAAAAACTGAGGCCACTCGGGACATTTTCTCCTATATTCAGCCATTCAGTCCCTGAGGCCTGCAGCTCTTCTGTGCCCTGGACCAAAAGGAATAAGCCCCACTTTCAGCATTCTCTTTCTGTAAATCCGGGATAGTCATTCTTTACGTCTCTCTCCAATTATAACTGACCCTTGACACCAGAAATCAACCGACAATTTCTCAAACTATTATGTGCGAGACACACGGCACCGATATTTTTTAAATCTGTAAGAATGAAGAGAAATGAGCAGAAACCACCTGTAGTCTCTCGATTAGTAATCTTAACCAACTTCTATCCCAGCAACTCAGCGTTTAATGTGGCAGCCACTGACAATGCTCAGAAACCAGTCCAACTCCCACTCCCGACAGTGACACCCACTGCCTTAGCGATAGATCTCAATTATTTTCTAGACTTTACAACACGTCATCGGTGTTGCAGATGTTGCAGAGGGTTGCCAGACCAAAGGATGACCAATTAAATTTGAATTTCGGATGAGATTTTTTAGCATAAGTATGTCCCAAATATCGCACAGCACATACTTATCCTTTAAAAAGCATTTGCTGTTTATCTTAAACTCCAGTTTAGCTAGATGTTTTATATTTTTGTTAGCTCTATTTGGCGGTTATTTTAACCCCCGAGACCCTCAGTTTTCCTATCAAGATGTAACACTGAGATACTCACTGGGAATAGTTACAGAGGCAAGAGCTCCCACCCAGCGTCTTCGAAACTTCTTCCTCTGATTGATGTACTGTAAGAGACTGTAGGACAAGTCGGTCAGCAGGAGTAGGACAAGAAACTATTGTTCTAGGGATGCGAAGGCCTGACACGAGTCACGAGAAACACAATATATGTTTTCTTAATCCAGGAGCAACTTGGCACTCCTGGGAATGGCCCACTTACCCATTTCTGTTAACTTCTAGAGTTAACTCCCATGTAGCGATAGCAGCGATCATGCCCATCACTGATGTAAGAATTAGTGTTTCTTTGTGTTTATTAAGCAGGGAATGAGATCTAGGAAGGCTGGAATTAGTTTGGGTTGTAAGTGACTAAAGCCCATGTCTAAGGTTCCGATCACTGCTCTACTACTAACTAGTTGTGTGACTCAAGGGTGTAACAGGCCTTTTTTGACCTGCTTCCTCCTCTTTAAGAGGACTGAATGAACAGGATCTCAATCTACATCTACTTCTAAAATTCTAAGTGTTGAAGCTGATAAACACAAACACAGCCAAATTTTAGAACTCAAACTCATGTATTCTAATTATCCTGCCTGGAAACTCCAGAAGTTATGAACCTCAAATGTCACCTTTTAGAAGTGGCATTTCCATTTTGGAAAGGAAAGTATAAAGGAATTTTAAAAGAGGGTTTTGTTTTGCAATTTTTTGATCGAGATCCCAGAGAGATTGGGGTGGAGGGAGGAATGGCTCTCTCCCCCTCACGATTCTCAGCAAGGCCATCAGATAAAACAGTGTACGCTACACTGACCCAGCTAGTTATGCATGTCACCATCTGTGAAAGCGGCATTCGAACCAAGGCGTGGGAATGCCTTGTACAGGACAGAAAAATCTCCCCTCTCAGTCTCCGTTGCTACAGAGAAAGTATTTTTTAAAAAGGAAGAGACTTGTACTATGAGAGAGGCACTAAATGCCTTTCACAACTATGATCAGACATGTTAAGGCATTTAATATTAATGAAAAGTCTAAAGGATCTGCCAGCCAATCAGCCAGTTACAACTGACTTAGCATGAGAATCTGCAGTTTATCCAAACCTTTTGTGCCACGTGGCTCAGGCTCAGGGCTCACTCTCGTCTTTCTTCTTCATATAGACTATGACTTTTTAGTTTACCTTGTAAGTCATAACCAACCTTCTTGTGACAGGGAAGTGCCAGCCAAGAACAAAACAAGCAACCTCACACCTTTCCCCACATTCCAAAAGAAATCCTCTCCAAAAACCAAAGAAAAGGGCCACTTCTTACCTGTCGATAACTAAGTTCCCATCATTGTTGCGTATCCCTGCCCACATGTCCCACAGCTCACTCTCCGAAGGTCGGGTGTATGGCCCAAAGACTGGGGTGAGACTGAGAGTCCAAAGAAAACAGAAAGATACGTGTGAGAATTCAGAATGTCAAATATGATTGGAACCTCAGAGGTCACGTAGTCTGACCCGGAACTGATTTATGAATTCGTTCTTCTACTTCCATGGCAAGTGGCCGACACCTTTGCATTAAAATATCAAACCCTAGAATTCGGCCCAGAATCTTAATGGCAACAACTTTCTACCACATTGTCCCCAGGTTGCAGTGAACTGGTCTTTGACAGTGACTCACCCTCGAGAGAATACAAAGAAGTTCATCAGTCGTGTGAGGATAGGTGACAGCACGCCTCCATCTTTAAGCAGCTATAGGTAAATAGATAAAAGTAAGAAACAAGAATCCAGAGAGAGAGAGGACAGCTAACCAGGACAAAAAGTTTTATGTGAGGAACTAAAAAGACTTTAGGCAAATCTCCTACTGGAAGGTCTGGTCAGTGGCTTTTAGTTTTTTGTTCTGCTTACCCAAATCCTTCTCTCATGGAAGACAAATCTATTTCTAATTCACATTAAGATAACATTTCTACATTTCACTAAACCCCTAAGACAATTAACTGATATAGTCAACTTTAGACTAGGATCCCAGTTTGTTCTAACATCAATGCTAATGACACAAATCTTTAGATTTCTCCAAGTATCTGTTGAGCTCTTATTCTCAGAAAGTTTTAGGCTTTATGTAGGGGTCACTTCCACCGCTTTATCTGCATAAGAAGGAAAAAACTAACTTCATTAATGTAAATTGATGAGAAGGAGTTTAACTACAGGCCCTTATAAAGGTCCCAGCATTATTTGTCAGTATAAACCTTAAGAATTAAACATCTAGTCAGGGCAGTAGCCAACCTTTTGGAGAAGGAGAGGACGGTGAGTCTCAGGAAATATACCTGAAGGAGAAGAGATTTAAGTTAGTGATTATCCAACAACTTTAGGGCAAACATAGGCCTGTTATTTGAAACTATCTACCCTACTCACTTGTAACCTCTGGGAACTTTACTGCTGAAATCCAAATTACAAATAAAAACTTAGTATTGTCATCTACTTCCTTCCCCGGGAATTCTGGGTTTAACAGAAAAGTATCCCACTGGGATTACTTTCCCAATTTTAAGGGTAGAGAAACAGGAAAAATATTTTACATGGTCATCCATACTGCTGATGACGAGGCTCTGACGTTCCCGCCCATTCCTCAGAATACATAGTGTTGACCTGGGCAGCAAAAGAATCTGGAGATTTTTCCGGAAGTGTAGTTCCTTAAAAGAAAAAACCTAGATTTTTCCTTTTCCATTTTTCTCCAGAATTAATGGGAGAAAGCCTTGAGCCCTGGTTATAAAGGGACAAACAGACTTCTCTCCCAGTCTGCCCAGGAGGTATTCAGGGGACGTTTGGAGATTCATGGATTTACAGGACAGACTCAGTGGCACGCAAAGAAAAAGAAGTATCTCCAAAAGGTCTAATCAATGTTCACTAATTTCTAACTGAAAGTTGGCACTGCCATAATTAAGAGTTTACGAAACTGCAGTAGCATTAGAAGTACCTGTGGCTTCATATCAAATATTTGCATAACCCACCACAGCTGTTACAGATAGTATGAATATTTACACACCTAAATACTTCTAATAGTTTACTACACCCACCACTAGATCTTGCTGCATAATGCATTTTAAAAAGCACGTATTTTTATAACACAGCTTTTTATTAACTATATGTCAATATAATCAGTTTCCTTTGTAATCCTATTCATTTTATTTTTTATATTTAAAAACATGATTTTGAGAAAGGGTCAATAAATCTTATCAGACCACTAAAGCGGTTCATGGGACAAAAAAGGTAAAGATTCCCTAGTTTAATTGTGTCTGTTTGCAATACCGTCAGATTACTGCTTAGATGTCATCTGCCACCCACCGCCAAGGCAATTACCTCCATTTGACAGACAGAGACTCTTTATGGTAAGCCGACCAGATCGATTCTGCTTGAACCTAGAAACGAGAGGGAAACACATCTGACTGAGTTGACCCGTACAGATGTAGCGACTAAAGACAAACTTCCCAAGAGGCAATAGAGCTAGAAAGAACCCAGGAGCAATTTACTTTTCCCGGCATCCCGAATGAGTGAAACCTGTGAATAGAGCAGAAGTCTATGCCCTCACCGACCTATAGAGCAGCTCCTGAGCAACGATGTCTCCATAATCATGAGACAAAAGGTTGATCCTGCGGTTCTGGAGCCCCAGATGCCGCAAAAGCGCTTCCACGATGCTGGCCTGCTCGAATATGGAGTAGTGATGTGGTCTCTAAGGGAAGGAAAGTCCAGATGCACAGGATGAGGTCAGGAGTGCGGTCTGCCAGGTGACCCTCCATCTTGTCCACCCCCACCCCGTGACGCTGGTCCCGTCCTGCTTACCGGTTTGTCACTGAAGCCAAAGCCTAAGAAATCGAGGGCGATCACTCGATGAAATCTCAGTGTCAGACCTTCCCAAATCTACAAGAAAGAAAGAGATGATTTGGACTTTTTGACGCTGCTGCTCCTCTCCTCCAACCTACACCAGCGTGAGCGCTTCATCCGTTGCTCAGTTTAACGGACTTCGATAAAGGGAAAGTCACATGCAGCCACCACAGGCCCACAGATGACCCTCTTGAACAGTGCTTTTATTCCTAATACTTAATCTCCATTGAGGGAGATTTTAACTCCAGCATTTTTAACTTGGCAATGATACTTCCCAGATTTCCAAAGAGTTTTTTACTCCCTTACAGTAAATGAAAAAGTTCTATATTTAATCCTATTTTATTAAGCAATTCAAATATGCAAAAACCTTGCAGTGCTGACAACAAAGTTCTTGATTTTGAATTTCTAAATACCTAGTAGGACCTGGAAAGTCTGATTTCATTACCTTGTACCAATCATAGCTGGATGTTGGAAAGCCATGTAAAAGCACGACTATCTCCGGACTTCCAACCACACCCACAGAGTCTGGGAAGAAGGGGAGAGATCCGTTAAGCCAACTCCTTATAAAAATAACTGTGACGATATTAAATCTAAGTAATCTAGTATAAAGGACAAGAAATCCTGACCAAGTTAACGAAATTAAAATAATAGGTTTCTTTTTTAAACGCAAGCTTACTGCTTTAGGTAAAAACAGACATTGGATTTTTAAAAATCTGTATATTAAAAAATTATAAGTAGCATATTTTATATGAAAATACTTAGTCTGCTTAATTTCACCCAATTTTTTAAGTATTTCTCTTCTTTTTCTATATTATTAATATGCAAATTGCTTTTCACAGTAAACTTTCACAGTTAAAAGTATATGATCACAATATATACACTACAGATTCTTTGTATCTTATCATTAATGACCTCACAGAAATTCTCAGAATGTAGCAACTCGTCCTCAACCTGACGAACACCTTTGTTTAGGCTGTTTTCCTAGCACTTTTATTTCCCACAGAAGAGACCCAATTCAATATCAAAAGCGCCATGCTCAAACTATTGCAAAATTCTAACTATAAAAGAGTTAATCAACATAGACATTAACATTTTTAATGCATTAGTTAGCCATTTAAACAGCAGAATGCCTTGCTAATAATATTAGATCAAAATCAACACGTTCATGTACTGCCAGTGGCATGAGAACTTGATAAGGTTTGCAAAATAATTTAGTTAGAAGCAATTAAAAATTTTATATATTTTAGCCTAGACATCTTATTCTTCGGAATCCATGCAAATAAAATCATTCTGTTTACAATAAGTATAATTGAAAATATAAGGAAAAAATAAATATATACATAAAGATTTCCCCTCGACATTAACTAAAACATTGAAAACTGGAAATGACCTAAATGACTAATAAAGAAAATTATATACTTACTTAATCGAAATAGCAAATGAGAGGAGGTCAGGAGCAATAATGAAAAACGGTTTATGACAAACATTTTTCGTTATTGCTCTTGACCCCCGCCCAAAAGAAATCTTTTCCAATCTCGTTTTTTGGTTCTTTACCTATAAAATGAGGTTAATGGCAGCTATCTCCAAGTACTGTTATAAAGATTAAATGAAATAATGAAGATTGAAAACATAATTCAATGCCTAACATATGGTAATTACTTGATAAGTAGCAGTCATAACAATTATCATTAGCAAATTAATTTATACAAAGTTGTATAAGACTTAAATCACATTTAATGATGTATATAACATAATCTTTATAGAAAACAAAATGAAATCAGGACTTGGGGGGGACAGAACCAACGGTAGCTTTATCTACGCATAATGTTTATGTCACGCGACGCTAGGAGCGCTCAAGAGGAAAAAACCTGTATCGATAGAAACCGAGCTATGAAAAAAATTATGCTAAAAAGTCAGTTCTATAGAGACTGGAATCTCACTTCCACCACCCCTACCCTCCCAGCAGTTTTTTTGGGGGGAGGGGGGGCGGTTAGTCCATTCCTTCAGCCACACTTCACAGAAAAAGGGGGTTTTCTCCTTGATCACTGAGGAACAGAGACCAATGGACACAAAATAAGTACCTCAGCGGGACCTATACACACAGGTGTTCCAACAGCCCTCCTCTTACCTTGGTAGAAGATGCGCAGTCCCTTGTAGGTGAAAAATTTGCCAGATGACTTCCATGAGTGAAGAGCGGGGGAAAGCTGGGGGGGCGGGATGTGCAGATAGGCAGCAAGCAGGGGAACGGCCAGTAGCCCCACCTGTACCCACCACTCCCTCATCCTGTAGGAAAACCAGAGATGTAAGCAGTCAGGTGATACGGTACACATTTCTACAAGCCCCAAACTGCTAAGACAGTGGGAAATTTCCGTGCCATGCAGTGACTGCCCTGCCCTCTATCTGAACCATGGCAGAAAGTTACGGAGGAGAATGTAAGCTGCACCTCAGCCTGCTATGGCAATCACCATATTTGTTCACCATTCTGATTTTAAGGAAAAAAAATATTTTAGTATGTAGTCTTCCTCCTCATCTCCCCATTATAATCTCTCAGCCCCTCCCCTTGCGCTGTTCCCAAGACCTGCTGGAGAGGTTTTTATGTAAAGTAAAAGGAAGATTAAGTATTTTGCACCTTTTCTTTGGCTTTTATCAGGGCTTCCCAGGGAAAAAAAAATTTCTTTCACATTTACTCTAAAAGCTCTACCATCTATCCACTGGCCCCCACCAGTATAAGGTTTTATATTTATTTATATATATAAGCTTAAAAAAACCTTGGGTAGTAATATCACATGTCCTTAAGCAGAGAGCTGTTTTTGATTTTTTTAATATTTATCAACCCCCTGACCCCAGTGAAGCCCTGTTTGGTACTACTATATGGATTTTTGCTGAAGAGTCTGTGAAAGAAAGACGTTAGGTGCACTGGGCAGTCCATCATAAGCAGCTTTGTCATGACCCTGAATATCTAATCTCTTGAGAGGTCAGGGAAGCAGATTATATTTCTGCTTTTCTTAGCAGACTCTGGAGGAAGCCCCTATTTATTTAATTTCTTAGGACTCGTCTCTTCCCCCACCACGCGAAATAAATAAGTAAATAAGGCATAGCTCATACCCAACATCTGGGAATTGATTTTGTCATTGGAAGGAGAGCATGGTTTGCACACTTAACCTTTCCATGCCCAGGATTTTAAAGGTCCAGGTCAATTTAATTTATCCATAATGACAATGAGTCCTAAACAGGTATTAGAAACAGCTCTCTGTTTCTAGTTTATCAACTTGTGATGGCCACCAAAGAAAGAATTATCAGCAGAATGTAAGTTCTCTCAAAATAGCCAGAATGGAAATAACTTCTAATACCAAAAAACAAACAAACAAACAAACAAAAAAACAGATCTATAAGAAAAATTGTCTAAGACCTGGCGGAAACCAGCTTTGTGTCTGCACACATCCCCTTCCACTGTAATACCTGTAATCTGACCACAATCCTGACCCATCACAAAATATTCCAACTCACAAAACGCTTAAAAAAAAAAAAAAAAAAAAAAAACCTTTAAAATAAGCATGTGGTTCCACGGTAGTAAAATAATGACATTCCTTAAAGAATATAATCTCTTTTGCTTATTTTTGCGTATCACTAAGGTAATTTTTTTTTCCTCCAAAGTTCCTGTCTATAAAACAAACCCAATCAGTGATTTGGTTCACCTTTCAAGATATTAGAAATTAGATAAAAATGCCTAAAACATGATCATTATATCAAATTTTTCACCCCACAATAGTAGGAGGCTACCTCGCAAAACCTCCGTCAAAGATGAGATAAAAAGCATTAGGTTTCGACCGTCATTTTCTGAGCTATGTGTCCTAATGCTTCCGCTCATACATTTTCACGATATCATTACGCCTTATCCCTACGCTTCTCTCGTTCATTCACGGGTTCCAACAGCCGGATATCTGCAATGACTCAGCAGAGAGCCAGGAAGGGGTTACTAAAGGAGCAAGCAGAAGGAGCCCCCCACCCCAGTGGGGAGCGGGGGGGAGGGGGGGGTGGAGCAGGCGAACGACATACACACTGCTCCTGGACACCCCCATCCTCTACACTCTCCTTCCCTTGCACTCCAAGAAGCTAAAGGAAGCCGTTTTCTGTCTTATCTCAGTAAAAATGCCCCTAATAACATTTTAGGATTTTTTGCAGAGAAGCGATCTGGCAGTCTAAGCAAAATAGATTAAACAATTTTTTTTATCAAAATCTCCATTATTTGATAAGCCATGAGTCGAGAGTATAAATTCAGCAAACCCCAGTACAAACTTGGAAATTAATCAACCTTTCCGAGCCCTGATTTCTTCAATCTTGTAAATAAGAAAACTACGATTAATACTACCAAACCTGCCCGCCTTACGGCATCGCCTTGAGATTAGGAACTACTTTGTAAACTAACGCAAGCAATTCATGTGTTACGTGGTGATTGGTGACATCATCATTCTCACTTAGCTTCTTGTTATTGAAATCTCAAAAATACTTACGCTCGGTGATAACGTAATGCAAGTTCTAGTCACACCTATGCGGTAAATCACGCCACGGCAATACCAGGGTCTTCAAATCCTAAACTGCGCCATAGCAATACTCGAGTCTTGAAATCCTAAATCGCACCATAGCAATAACCTGGGTCTTGAAATTCTAAATCGCACCAAGATGATATCCACTGTTAAAAGCCTAAAACACGCCATGGTGAAACCGGGTCCAGAAATCCTAAATTGCGCCACAGTAATACCGGGTTCTCGAAATCCTAAATCATACCGAAGTGATGCGGTGATCTAAAAATCCTAAATTGTGCCAGGGACATACCCGGTTAAAATCCTAAATCGCGCCGAGGTAAAACTTGGGTCTAGAAATCCTAAATCACACCAGGGCGATGCCGGGATCCAGAAATCCTAAATCGCGCCAAGGCGATACCCGGATCTAAATATCCTAAACCGCACCAAGGCGATGCCGGGATCCAGAAATCCTAAAACGCTCCAGGGCGATACCGAGATCTAAATATCCTAAATCGCGCCAAGGCGCTTCTGGCGTCCAGAAATCCTAAATCGCGCTAGCACAGCGCGGTGGGGCGGGGAGGTATCTAAATATCCTCAATCACATCAGAGGCGAAACCAGAGACTAGAATCCTTAGTGGCGCCAGGGCAATGCCCGGTTCTAAAAAATCCTAAATCAGGAAGATCTGAACATTCTACTACGTGTAAAAGTGGCATCCCCTCTCAAATAGGAAGATCGAGTTCACAGGAAAGGCATGCAGGCCTCCCACGGGGCTTTCCCTCCATTGCAGGGGTCGTGGTCTGGCAGCCCCAGCTCGGACAGAGCCCTAACGCGCTAGCCCGCACCCGAGTGCCGGACCGCGGCTTTGAGCCAGCCACACCCCCTCGCGCTGGCCGCGCGCACCCACCTGCGGAGGCGATCTCGGCGCACCATGGCTGCGTCTTATCCCATGCCGCACGGCACACCGATTTGGAGCACAGGGGCGCCGCGGCACCCACAGCTGCACCCGCAGCTGCGTAGGGCCAGCACACAGCCCGTGAGGGCGGTGCCGGCCGCGGCAAGCAGCGAGCGGCCACTAGGGCGTACGCTGCGGCAATGCGCAAGGCGCGGCTGCCGCAGAGGAGGTGCCGGGATGTGCTGGTTGCGCGGCAGCGCGGAGCCAGTGGGCACCGACTTTTAGAGCCCACCCGGGCCCCGCCCCTGGTCCGCCCACCGCACCGCAGTGCTCCTCCCACCGCAGCCACCACCCCTCCCTGCAGCCCGGCTGCTGCTGTGGGGATGGGGCGCCCTTCTCACGGCCGCTCCTCCAAGGGGCACCTTCAGGGGTGTTAACCCCCACCAGCACCCAGCTACTCCCCCATGGCCCCCCAACCCTGGCTCCAGGTTCTGCAACAGAAATCCTTTTCTGGCGAATTAACGCCGCAGGAAAAGACAACAGACCCCCAAAATCCCAACCTTCCACTTAGACCACCCACAGGCTCCTCCACCCCCAGAGGTGGCCACTTGACCTCAGGTGTGGCGCCTGCTTGCGTCCTGCACTGCACCCGAGGCACGGGATCTGAATTGTGCGAGTACCAGACTCGAAGCAGCAGTCCACGAGCACCCTATGCCTCCTAGGTCCCTAACTATGGGTAACTACCAAAGGTACAAACAAGGAGCTATGGAACAGCAAGCTCTGTTGGACCTACCACCGGGCTAATCGGCTGATTCAGAGGTTGGCTACTACGGACCCAAAAGGGCAAAACAAGGGGAAAGTCTGGGTCTCTTGTTCAGCTACTGCTGCAGTGCCCAGCACGTTTCCTTTACAGCAGCACGACTTAGGCCTCATTCCGGAGCCCAGCCGCAGCCTTCCCACAGCACCCGCTCCCAGCAAAGCGCCGTCCCACACCAGAAACAAATGGTCATCACAGTTATGAGACTAAAGCTCTCCTTTATGTAAGACTGGATTCACAGTGCAAGGGCCCAGTGGTACAGAAAAGAGGGAAGAATTTTTTCTTCATCCATAATCCTTTAAAAGGTATCTATTACGCCTTTGAAAAGAAAAGGGTAGAGAATCACAGTGTCTGTGATCGTTTTCCAGATGTAAATTGAAATTCTAACGAACGCACAGAGGCCGCTAGCGACCCAGACAGCCCTAGCAGTGCCGGCTCCCTCCAGCAGGGGCGCTGCAGGTCTCCCTTCCACACACGCCTGCCCGCCACTCCTCAGCCCAGGCAGCGCGGATGGCAAAGGCCGGTCCAGCCGAGCCATAACAGTGCGCCATGGACCCGAGGGCCACCAACCACACATGGCAGAAACCACCATCTATGAGTGTGTCATCAAAATGTGTGGCACAATCCAGAGTACGCTTCTGCTGGTGTCCAATTAAGAGGGTCATGAAACGAACGCTCATTTAGCACCTACAATGTGCTGAGAGCCGGGGAGGGATCCAAACACGAACGAGAATGGCCCCTGCTGACCATCCAGTGAGGAAGACAAACAAGAATCAAAGCTGCTTAAATTTTCTCTTTAATTTCCTGTCCACATTTTGTGACAGGTTGGCCCCCCTCCCCCTCACATGTAAGGCCCTCAAAGGCAGAGTCCAAGTATTATTCACCTTTTGTATCCCCAGAGCCCGCCACGGTGCCGGCCACAAAGCAGGCCCCTAATAAATACTGCATGAATACATCCAAGAATTTGAGGGCGTACAGGGGAGGAAGTAATTAAGGGAAGGGGGGAAGGGTTGTCTTGAATGATGAATAGACATTTACCAGAGAGACAAAGAGCATTCCAACCAGAGGCGACGGCATTTGCAAAGCACCGGAGGCGCAGGACCGCACAACCTTTGGGGAAAAATGCCAGTTCTTTGGGCTGGGGTGCCGACAGACAAAAAATTAGGCTAAAAAGAGTATTTCATCCTAAGGAGTTTAGAATTTGTCCTAAAGAAAGAGAGAAGCCACAGATGGATTTAAACCCTTTATGGCCTTAATTGGTTACTTAACAAAATTTAGATTAGTCCCTTTACAAATGGAGGATTACCTACTTAAACTAACCACCACCTTTAAAAGGCTGAATTACTTAGCAAAATTTAAATCGGTCCTTTCAACGGGGTAAAAGGCTTTCCTGTTTCAACTAAGACAACAATGGTAACAACTTTTATGTTATATTTTTTCATATTTATCGTCCTACAAACAAGTCCACACTTTCATTCTCACCATACACCCGCATCCAAGATGAAGGCAATTTTGTATTTAATGGACAGAATGCTCACAAAGGATCTGATTCTGAAAGCAAGAGGACATGTCCACCCACATGGAACAAGTGGGCAGACAGGAGGAGAGACCGTTGGGGGAGGGGACCAAGGGAGGCTCTTGAAGGCAAGAGGAATTCTAAGTCTGAGGCTCAAGAGAAACCCTCCTGGACAGAGTGGCTAGGAAAAACTTCCTTGGAGGACGGATCGAGGTTGAGAAGGACTTAGGTGGAAAAGTGGTCCGGTTCGGACGAACCTTCAGCACAGAAGCTAGGAGACCAAAAAACGCAGAGGATACTATGAGAGATCAGCTTGGCTAAAACCGGGAACTTGCTTTCAAGAAATCCGAGAGAGAGAAAATGCTAGCGATAAGGTTCCAGGAGCCAAAGAGTTAATGACTTTTCTAAATGTGCCTGACTTACTTCCAGAGAGAAGCTTCCTCCACCGGGGAGGAATCTGGTCCAAGGTATAAAACCGTGGAGCGCCTGAGAAAACATGCAACATACATAAATCCAAAATCAGTCTCTTGCTTGCTCTCAGCGCACCCTTTCAGTTGGCTACGGATGCCACACTTGACCGTCATTACATGCAGCAGTATTCCCACATAAGACGACCTCAAATCTGTGCAAAAATTAGTTGAGAGTTCCACATCTATCAGCCTGCCGACGTACAACAGCGGTATAAGATATCACCAGTCCAATAATCATATTTTTCTAACCCCAATTTAAGAGCCATAATATGACAAACAAGGATATTTATGGAGACAACAGGACAGAACTAGGATTGCCACTTTCAAGGGCCATAATTACTGATTCAGATAAACTAAAGAAGTTCAAGATGGGAGAAACTTGAACAGCAGCACGTGTTAAAGAGACAGGGTTTTAGTTGACAGTGAGTCTGTGTGATATGGCTCCAAAAAGCCATTATAGATCGTAGACTATAATTAGAGAGGTACCCAGCATAAGCTAATCCTACTCTTTTCTGCTAGTTAGACCTCACGGAAAGTGTTTTATTCTGCTCTACAGAGCAGATATTATGAGACACATAAACAAACAGGAATTTGTTCAGAGAAGATCAATTAAAACGCATTGCAAATTATGTCGCTGAAGATGTAACAGCTCTCATATTTTAAGCTCCTACTATAGCGTGGATCTTCACCCAATTTATCCCTAATCCTCACAATAACTTGCCTAGACGAGTATTTCATCTACACTTTCAGAGAAAGGTGCAGCAGCTCAGACAGAGCACTAAGCGTTAGTATGTGAAGGGACTGGGAACTAAGCACAGATGTGTCTGGCTCCAAAGCTGGCGTTCTTTCCACTACCCCACACTGCCTCCCTGTTTAAAATAACTGTACATGTTTAGTTGGAAGAAAAGAAGCCTTGTGGAGGGAGTGGAAGAAGGAAATGTGTTAGCAGTCCTCAAATATTTGTGGAAGCAGCATTAGACATTTTATTCTGTATGGCTCCAATGAGTGCAAATTGTAGAGAAACAGATGTCGATTCAACATAAAGAATTTTCCAACAGTCGGTGCTGTCTAGAGACTGAGTGGCTCAGCCATTTGGGGATAGGACAAGTTCCCTATCACTAGAAACTGGGTAACGCTGCGGCAGGTATGCAAGCTCTGGACTCTGGATGAATGAATGAATGACCTTTAAGGTCTCTTCCCATCTGATAGAAACGAAGGTCCAGAGAGGTATTGAAACTTGCCCGGAGTGACGCTTCTACTGAAGGGTCAAATCCACAACTAGGTCTCCCCTTGTCCCTCAGCCCAGAGCTCTTTTTACAACATGCAGTTTCACGCCAAGGGCAAGACAAATTGAAGAAATTATCACTACAATTACATCACATTCCCTCTCAGCCAAATTTAACCAATATTTCCCCAAAGTGACTGGTATCTTCCTTCCTCTTTTATTCTCATTTTTGGGTAAAAGTCTTTGAGTGCAAGAAGTTCAAAAGATGAGTGGTAGAGCAGGGAAGCAATGGGGCTGAAAAATCCATTAACCAGATAAAATGAACCTAAGTGGCAGATGGTCGTTTCTATAGATTACAGTATCCCTGGGCAACCCTAAAATATCTCTACACACACTCTGTATTACTGGGCACATCCCATAATCCCACACCTAGTACAATTTCCCTGTTCTACACCTAGACTACATTTTATACACACACACACACACACACACACACACAAAATAGGTTGAAGGATTCAAAATAAAATCATATCTTGCATTTTTATATTCTTTGCTCTTTCACATATATTCTCATCTGACGCTCACCACGGTCTAAGGAAAACAGCTACTTTTCTTAAAACAGACAAGCAATTTCCTAGCCGCCTGGGGCACAGTATTTTTAAAAAAAAAAGAAAAGAAAAAAAAAAACAAAACTGCCTTCTAGATTAGATTATTCCTTCAGCCTGGATGCGTCAAACCAGAAGCAGATGTTTCCCTTTTCCTTGATTGCTAGCACCATCACCTCACACCTTCTTCAGCTGTCCCCCGCCCCCATGCCCTCCGGGGCCCCTACCCGCGCTATTAGAGTGCAGCGATTCTTTTCGGATCCTGTTACTGCCACGCTGGCCGGCCACCGACCCGCACTCGCTGCCCCAACTCCCACTCGGCGCCGGCGCCGTGCGGCCGCGTCCCCCACACCCACGCAGGCCCGTGTGGCTGCAACCTTCCTAACCATCACCGCAGCCGTCCCCACGTGGGACGCGCAGCCTCCCAGAAACTCGAGTCCCCATTTCCTGGAGGGGTGGTCAAGCAGGATAACGGACTGACTAAACATTGAAGTGGGGGTCAAGCCTCTGGCGAGGCTGAGGGGCTTTTGTGATCTCCGACCCCGAGGTTCTGGGAGATGATGACAGAGGACCTCGCCCACGTGGCCCTCACACCTCGTGTGGCCACGCACCAACCCAGAGTAGTCCTGTGAGCACCAGCACATCCTCACGCCCTCCTGGGGCATCAGCACTCCACACTCGGCCCCCAGGCTAGGTGTGGTCCACGCATACTGTCCACACGCCCGGAGTGTGGCCATACCCATTCTTCAGGTGAGCTGCGAGGGTCCAGTTGGAGGGTGACCCCTTCTCCGCCAGTCTCTTACCTGATTCAGGTAAGACCGCGGCTACAGGATTCTGTCTTTGGGGGAACTGGTTGCGCACGTGCTTCCTGGGGCCAGAATTCCCTGGCCCTACCCCAATGCCCGGAGAAGACCCAACCAAGCCCCTGAATACCCGACTCTGGGCTAGAGCGACGCCACCACCATTCTCCCCGAGTCCAACATGTGCCCACGCTTCGTCCCGGCCGGACGTCAGCGCCACCTATTGCAAAGGGCATGTAATGGCAGGCAGTGCCTTGGTAAAGAATCGAAGGGATTGGATAAAGGAGAACGAACTTTTATAAGGCCTAATCTGAGTACTTTTACATGGTAAAAATTGATGGCCAAAGAAGCGATATTTTGATAGTAACTATGTAGATATCTTTGGTGAGCCTCCCGTATCTCAGCCATTCACCTAACTTCATAGTTGCCCTAAGGATTCCCACATCTACATCGCCAGCCCTACCCTCCACCCCAAACTCTGGATCCATATATTTGCCTGCCTTCTGTTCACCTTCACATGAATGGCCCACACACATCTCATACTCAACAAGGGCAAGGTTAGATTCACCACCCTTTCTGTCTCCACCTTCTCACACCGTGAACTGACCACCTTTCCTGGGAACCTGTGCTTCTTTCTATATTCTCTGTCTTGGGTGATGGCGTTACTGTCCTCTCCATGCTCCAGCACACAGTCACCAATACCTGTGGCATAATGAAATGAGGCTAAAGAGCCAGGTATCCTTGAGTAAAAATCCCAGCGAGTTCTCTCCTTCTCCTTCCTTTTCATTTTACCTCCCAAGTAGCTCTTAAATTTATCTTGCTCCCCTCCATTCCCACTACTGTTTGTCCTTGTTCAGGCCTCATTATCTCTCACCTGGACTACCGCCTCCTAATTGGTTTCCAGGCCTCCTCCATCACACCTTTCTAATCCATCATTTACACACCTGCTGAAGTGCTTTTTCTAAAATGGAAATCTGATCACCTCTCTTCTTAAAACTCTTTACTGACTCCCTATTGCCAATACTAAATTTAAGCTCTTTAACTTAGCATGCAAACCATTTCATAATCTGGTCCTTGCCTTTCCCTAGAATTTTCTTTCTTATCATCCCAATCCCGCCCAGCCCCCAAAATTCATAATCTGACCAAATGTCACTAATATAATTTCTCTCAAAACATCATGCATTTTCCTTTCTCCTTTCCTTTATACGTGGTCTTTTCCCCAACCAAATATGTCCTTACCCACTTTAGCTACCTAAATTCATTCCTCAAAACTCAACTTAGTTATCATATCTTCTTGCAAGGCCTTCCCTGAAACCTCCCTACGGAAATAATCACTCTCTCCTCTGTGCTGTCTCAGTCCCTTGTACACAATGCAACAGTTGCACTTTTGATGATGTTTGTCTGTCTGTCTTGTCGCTCCTACCACATTGCTGAGTTCCTTGAGGACAGGAACAGCATCTTATTCATTTCTGAGTCCCTTATGCCAATCCAGCATTTTATAATGATGATAAGAATGAATAAAGCATACATTTGATCACCATGTGCCAGACTCTGTGCTAAACTCCTTATATACATTGTTATTTAATTCTGATAACGCTACAAAAAAAGAACTATTATTATCCTAATTTTACCAATGAGAAAACTGAGGCTTTGAAAGATTGAGGAGTTTGCCCAAGGTCGCAGAGCTTTTGAATTGTACAGCTAGGATTTGAATCCAGCTTTGTCTGTTCATGTTTATCTATGCATCAGAAAGGTTTGTAGAATTAAAATTATATTTGAAAAATCGCAGGTTATTTTTTAAAGTGTTAATATTTACAGAGTTCATTTATTTTTTTAAAGGAAAAAAGACACAGCTATTCTACTCTAGCGGATGAAAATAGTGTTCTAATTTAAATGAATGATATAGAAGGCCAAATATCCTTAGTGTCAGGCTAAATAAGAAAACAATCCTGCTATTATGCTGTGTAATATATTCTTATTGTATAGATATTATATTTTTGCTAAAGGACTGCTATATTGTAAAACATTAATAAGTAGATTTTTCAAAACCCATTCAGGATAAGTGAGGGAAAAGACATCTAAATACAAAGAATCGCCACGGAATGTTCAAGAAGTTGGGATTCCAAGACATCGTGAGGGTTGTGTGAGGTCTGTGTGAGTCGGTATGCACAAGACGAGTGCCTCATACACAGGAACCACTATGTCATTGCTATTGTTATTATCATTGTTGTTGTTTTTAAAAACTTCAATAGCTGAACTTCAATAGCTCGCAAACCGGTGGTAGAGATAAATATATAGGCTGGTAACAAGTAATGTGATAAACGAATAACACCATTATGAACAAAAGTCTATGGGAGTTCCCAGAGGGTTAGGGGTGAGGCATGTGCCAGGGAATGAGAGATGCAGGAAACGAGACACGACTAAGGAATGGGCCTGTTGTTAGAACCGGAGCCACACACCTAACTTCTGCAGAAACATTTTATATGTTGGCAAACTTTTACTACTCATGGCTCTATTTCTTAGGATCTCTATATTCAAAGTTTCCTCACTATTCCAAGCATTCTTTTGCCTCTGACATAGCAATGAGGCCTTGGCCACTGGGCAAATGAGCAAGACTTTCACCAAGATGCAGTGAGAGGGTATAGGAAGGGAGAAGAGGTGACGGAAGCTTAGGATGGTGTGACCCAATACTCAAAGGAAGTTCCAGCCACACCCAGAAGTTCAGCTGGAATCATCAGGACTCTAGAAAGGGAAAGCACATGCCCATCCCCCAAGCTGCAGTCCCTCCCTAGCAGAGAGGAAACAGTTGGGCACAGACGGGGTGATGTGTGCACTGAGCAAGAGGGAAGGACTCAGCGGAGGCGGCCGTCATCCAACTTGGCGGGCGCTGCCCAATAAGGCCCACCTTTTTCCTCCGAACCCATGCCAGGTGTCTAGCACACTAACCCAGTGTTTCCCAAGCCAACTGTCATGGAGGGCTGCTTAAAAGTCTACATTCTTTACCACAGGCCATTAACTTTATATGTAGGCAAAACATATTTATGTTCTTCCCGTGCTTCAATAAACAGAGTAAAGAAACTTTCTGTGGATAGTTCACTCTGGACCAGTGAAATGAGAGCAGCTATTATGATGGCAATAACTAAAAAGACACATATAGAAAAAAGAAGTTAAACATTAAACAGAGGAACACTGTTGGTAGAATTAAATAGATACAACCCTTTTGGAGGGCACTGTAGTATTAGCTATCAAAATTGACCAGACGATTCCACTTGGCCGAATTTATCCTATGTGTATACTCTCTGACACATATCCAAGGACGAACAATGCTGCATTATTTGGGGGAAAAAAAAATTTTTTTTAACAGAAAACAAGACAAATGTCCATCTCTAGGGTGCTAGTTACAAGGCCGTCTAAATGTAAAGCTTTTCAATGTACATTAAAAATCCAGGTTCAAAACAGTCTGAATATTATAATGAAAACATACATGTACCATATATCTAAATATCCATATTTATTTTTACAGTATTGATATATTTGTATGTGTATTAGAAATGCCTGGAAAGATCCGCATGCAGCAAATTGGTTTAGGGACAAATCTGGTCTTCAGGGAGATTTGGTTTGTTTGTTTTAAATTTAAATGTGAATGCCTTTAGGAAGGGCTCCCATATCCTCTGTTGTCTTTACTTTTTATCATCTTACACCCTTCTCCTCCCTCAGTTGTTACCTGCAAGTGGGGCAGAGAAAAGGGCCTATGTGGGAGTAGCTGGATGGATGCTTTTCGTTTTTACTTGCCGCTTCTATGCTATAAGGTGGGCGGAAGGACTGATGTCTTTCCGTGTCGGAGAGAAAGACTGGAGGAAATTAAGCATCTTGAAAGAAGAGGCACTGATTTGGAAGCTATCGCTATAGTCCAGATAAGGAGTAAGGAGAGTCTGAACTAGCAAGGATGAATTGTGAAACCCAGATTCAAAACTTCTCTTTAAAGCCCTCATCATCCGCCGCAGTTAAAAGAATGCACAGACCCCTTCTTTTTTCTTCCTTCCTTCCCCATCATGAAAAATTGCAGCCTCTGGTTTATCACATGGGCCACTCACTGGGCAGGGCTCTGTTGTTCACAGTGGGAATCCAACTCTGCTCATAGCACTCCTGGCGAGTCTCATTCTCCCGTGCCTGAGAGTTAATTTCTTTCTCTTCACTGTGTTGGCGCCAGCTTTATAGAAAACTGAAGTCTTCAGCGCTAAAGGGGCAGCAGAAACTCGATGTCCCTGGACAAGGCCTACCAGACAGTATTGTCCTGACCCTTGCTGTCTACCTGGTAGGATCAGTGGTTTCCACGGTCACTTTGAGATAATATTAGAAACCCTACAGTGTGCACATAAGAGTAAAGCTTTACCTCAAAATAAGAATAAGAAAAACTTCCAAATGGAACTTTCCCTTGTTTTTGGCAGCAGCTGAAAAGACAGCCTGGTGTGAGAGTTCTGGATGCCATACTATGCTCTTTCGTCTGCTGGAAATTCTTCAGTTGAATGAAATTATTTATTTGAAAAAGTTTCATTGAATTTCAGCTGGTATTTCAGATACTTTCTCTTCTGTGGTCTGAACAGTGGGGAATGGAATATGGTGCTGAACTGGAGAGATTGGGCCATAAATAAAGTCAGAGCCTTGATTTACACATCTCTTTGAGGGTTCATTTCTGAGATGGGTGATGGGAGGGGACGGGAGGGGAGAGAGGCAGAGATTTTACAACCAGGGATGACTTTCCATCTGTAATTCGCCCTTCCGCCATTCCCACTATCTGTCCCACAACATTATGACTATCAGAAGGTTCAAGTTCTTCAGTGCAGAGACTTGAGTTCACAGAAGTATCCCAAATGTCCATCAATTGATGGATGGATAAATAAAAGTTATATGCATACAATGGGATAGTATTTGGCAATAAACAGGACTGAAGAACTGATACGTGATACAACCTTGGAAACATGCTAAGCGAATGAAGCCAGACACAAAAGGCAACATGTTATATGACTCCATTTCTGCCAAAAGTTCAGAATAAGCAGATCTGTGGAGACAGAAAATAGATTAGTGATTGCCTACAGCCAAGGAGGGAGTGGAGGAAGAGGAGTGATTCCTAATGTGTATAGGATTTTTGGAGGGAGGTGGTAAATACATTCTAAAATTGAAAGCATTGATGGTTACATAACTCTGTGAATAAACTAAAAACCATTGAATTGTATATTTTAAATAGGCAAATTATATGGTATGTTAATTTTATCTCAATAAAGTTGTTATTAAAAAATAAAAGAAAGAAAAGATGTATAGTGAGAAGGCATTAATTTAAAAAGCTAAAGTGGATTATAATATTTTTAAAAAATGGAATAAGGAATATTACCATGGATAAAGAAGAATTTTACAATGAAAAAGAGATGAATTCATTAAAAAAAAATCCTAAGTGTATGTATATTATAATTGACCTTCAAAATAACTGAAGCAAAAACTGAAGGAACTTAGAGGAGAAATAGACAAATTCACAATCATGTCTAGTGATTTTAATATTCCTCTCTTAAGTTGTTGGAGAGATACAGAAAATGTGAATATAAAACACTTGAACAACACCATCAATAAACTTGAACTAAATGCCGTTTCAAGAAAACTCCAAACAAAAGTAGAACACATAGTCTTTTTAACTGAACATAGAATATTCACCAAAATAGAGGATATTCTGGATCATAAAACAGGCCTCAATAAATTTAAAAGGATTAAATTCAGATGACATATGTTCTCTAAACACAATGGAATTAAATTATAAATTAATAACATGAAAATTTATGGAAATCCTCAAATATTTGGAAATTAAACAATAGACTTCTAAATGATCCCCAGGTCAAATAATAAATCACAAGGGCAAGTATTAAATATTTGAACAAAATAGAAATAAAAAACACAACATATCAACACTCGTGACATACAACTAAAATTGTGCTAAGACGGAAATTTATAGCAATGAATGTTTATATTCAACAAGAAATGTCTCAGATCAAAAATGTAATCTTCCACTTTAAGAAACTCTAAAGAGAGCAAAGTTTACCAAAGTAAATAAAAGGAATAATAAAAAGTAGAATAGAAAACAGAAAAATAAAGAAATTAATGGAAATAAAGACTAACAAAACTTTAGCCACACTAATAAAAGACAAAACTTATCTGTATCAGAAATAAAAGAGGAGAGAATACAGATCCTCAGACATTAAAAGGATGAAAAGGGAATATTATATGCAACTATGTCAATAAATCCAACAACTTCAATGAAATAGATAAATTTTTTGAAAAATTCAAACTACCAAAGACCATTCAAGCAGAAAAATATAAACTGAATATCCCTTTATCTACCAAATAAATTGGACTCATGGTCAAACACCTTTCCACAGAGAAAACTCCAAGCCTAGGTGACTTTGCTGGTAAATGCTACCAAACATTTCAGGAAGAAATAATACCAATTTCACAAAGTCTTCTAGAAATAGAAGAGGAGGGAATACTTCCCAACTCATTTTATGATGCCAGCATTATTCTGTTGCCAAAATCAAACAAAGACATGACAAGAAGAGAAAACTACACACCAATATCTTTATAAATACAGTGCAGAAATCCTCAACTAACTTTTGGCAAATTGAATCTAACATATATAAAATGAGTATTACGTCATGACTAAATGAGATTTATCCCAGGAATGTAAAATTGTTCAAATATTCAAAAATTAGTCAGTGTAATTCACCACATTAACAAACTGAAAAAAAGAAAAACCTCTTGAATAAATGCAGGACACTTTTGACAAAATTCAAACCCCATACTTAATAAAAACTCTTAGCAAACTCTTAGAACTTCCTCAACCCAAAAAAGACATCTTTGAAAAAACCTACAGCTAACATTATTCTAATGCTTCCCTCCTATATAGGGAATGAGGCGAGGATGTCTACTCTCTACGTTTCTGTTCAGTATTGTACTGAAGGCCCCAGCAGTGGAATAATGTGAGAAAAAGAAATAAAAGTCATACGTATTGGGGGGAGAGGGAGAGAAAGTAAAACTGTCTTTATTTATATACAATATGGTTGTGTATGTTGGAAATCCTAAAGCATTTACAAAAAAAAAAAAAAAACCTACCAGAACCAAGAAGTTAGTTTAGTAAGATTGTAGAATGCAAGATATACAAAATCAATTGTATGTCTATTTACTAGCAATGAACAATTGGAAATTGAATTTTTAAGCAATACTGTTTAGAGTAACATCTAAAAAAAGTGAACTACTTAAGGATAAATTAGATATTATAAAATCTATACACTGAAAACATTACTGAGGAAAATTTAGGAAGATCTAAATAAGTGAAGAGTTATATCATCATGTTCAAGAATTAGAAGACTCAATATTGTTAAAATATCAATTCTTCCCAAATTGATCTATAGATTTGACATAATCACAATAACAACAAAAGAAACCAAATAGGCTTTTTTTTTTTTGGTAGAAAATGACAAGCTGATTCTACAGCTTATGTTGAAATGCAAGGGACCTAGAATAGCTAAAACAATTTTTAAATAAAGAACAAAGTTGGAGGAGTTATACTATCTTAGTTAAAGATTTATTATAAAGCTGTAACAATCAAGACAAGGTAATATAAGTGTAAAAATAGACATGTAAGGCAATGTAACAGAATAGAGTCTAGAAACAAACCCACATGTGTATGGTCATTTGATTTTCAACAAAGTTGCCAGAGCAATTCAGTAGTGAAAGGATAATATTTTCAGAAAATAGTACTGGAACAAATGGATAATCCACATGCAAAACACGCCCATATAGACACACACATACATACAAATAAGGGAGGAAATACCCTGGACCCTTACCTCACATCATGTACAAAATTTAATTCACAATGAATCGTAGCCCACATTAAAAATGTACCCCAAATGGATCACACATCTAAATATTGTAAGAACTACAACTGTAATCGTTTTAGAGGAAAACATAGAAGAAACTTATAGTGTCTAGGGCCTTCAGTACAATAGTTTGGGGCTTTGGTTAGACAAAAATTTCTTTACTAGAACATAAAAATTTTAAATACAACAGGAAAAATGATAAATTGGACTCCATCAAAATTAAAACCTTTTGTGATAAAAATGAAAAGCCACAGACTGAAAGTATTCACGATACATATAACTTATAAAGAACTTATATCCTACAACTCAATAAGATGAACAACCCAATTTTAAAATGAAAAGATCTGAACAAACACTTCACCAAAGAACAAATATGAACAGCAAATAAGCACATGAAAATATGCCTAACATAATTAGGAAAATGCAAACTAAAATCACAGCGAAATATTACTTCAGACCCAGTAAAGTGACAACAAATAAAAAGACTGACAATGCCAAGTGTCGACGAAGACACAGAACAATTGAAACTTTCATACATTGCTGGTGAGAATGCAAAATGACATAACCCCTTTGGGAAACAGTTAAGCTATTTCTTATTAAGTTAAACATATACTTACTATACAACTCAATTGCTGATACTCCAGTATCAAGAGTAGCTGAGAAATGAAAATATATGTTCATGCAAGATGAATGTTCAGAGCAGTTTTATTTGTAACAGTTCGGTCTAGAAGGAACCCAAATGTCCTTCAACTTGTAAATGAATAAATTATACAATATCCACTCAATTGAATAATACTCAGCAATAAAAAGGAACAAATTACCAATACATGCAACAATGTGGATGTTTCTTAAAAGTACTATTTTAAGTGAAAAGCCGAACACGAAAGACTACAAACTAAATGACTCCATTTATATAAAATTCCAAAAAGGGCAAAACTATAATATCTCCAGATAGAAAGCAGATCAGTGGTGTCCGGAGGTCAGAGGTGAGGGGAAGGGCATTAATTACAGAGATGCCCAGGGAACCTTTGGGGATGGTGGAAATGTTCTATATGATTATGAAAGTGGTGAAATGGCTATGTACGATATACAATTAAACTGATTAAAATTTATTGTATATAAATTATATTTCAATGAAGCTGATTTATAAAATATGTAAAAATAATATTTAGTATAAGTCTAGAAAAAGTCTGGAAGAACTTTTTTTTATAAATTCTTAATCATGGGGATGAGATCATAAAATACTTTCACTTTTTATTTCACTTTGTTATATATTTTTATCATGCTTTATCTTTTTACAAGGAGACTTGTGGAAGGATTCTTGAGATTTCCAGTGATAGAAACCCAACTGAAACTAACTTAAGGAGGCATTCGTTGGTTCACATGCTTGTACAGTCTGGGGGTAGATTCAGACAGAGCTGAATCCAGGTGTGTCAAGGAAGTTGATGAGAATGAGGCTTTCCTCATATATTCGTTCTCCCCTCATCTATTGGTTCTTCCCTCCTCTGTGTTGGCTTCAGATGGCCTCTGTACCTGTGGTGATAACAAAGCAGCCTACTAGCTCAGCAACCCCTGAGGAAAAGATATACCAGAAAAGTCTTGAGCCAACTCTTAATGACCCAGTTTGGCACACATGTCCTTCCCAGAGCACTGGGACTGATGGCCAAACCTGGATCACGGGACCATGCCCAGAGCTGAGCAGGGGCAGGGTGGTCTCAGCACCCTCCTCCCCCCGCCCCCTCCCTCACACACACACTGAAGAGTGGTTCCCAAAAGGAGAACAAAAGAAAAGAGGATCTGATATCAGAATAAAGGCAGGTTAGCAGGCAGAAGCAGCAGATGACTACTACGATGTACTGCTTTGGGAATTAGAAAAAGAAAGTTTTGTTTTTAATCTTCAGAATAACGAAGCCCAAGGCAACATCTACCAGTGTTCTTCTAATAGAGCGGAGTGTAGAGGGGAAGAGGCATTTCTTGGTGCACTGTTATGAACGAAATGTTTGTGTCCCCCCAAAATTCCCATGTTAAAAACCTAACCCCCTAATGTGATGCTATAAGAAGGTAGGGCCTTCGGGAAGTGATTAGGGTAGCTGAGGTCATTAGGGCGAAGCCTCCCTGTTGAGATTAGTTTCCTCCAAAGAGAAGACTAGAGCTCTCTCTCTTCACCACATGAAGATACAGCAAGAAGGTGACCATCTACAGGCCCTCGCCAGACGCTGAACCTCCTGGCGCCTTGATCTTGGGCTTCCCATCCTCCAGAACTGCAAGAAATAAATGCTTGTTGTTAAGCCACCCAGTCTAAAGTATTCGTTATAGCAGCCCAAGCTGACTAAGACAGCCACATGTCAACATTCTCTGAATTGGATTAGGAAGGAGATAAAGAAGGTGCCATCCAAGGGGAACCCTTTCTCTGCCCAAACAGAAGATAATCTGTGGATAGGGGTGGAGGTAAGATTGGGCTCAGAGAGTACTGGTACAGTCCTTTGAGGGAAATGGCACAGGAAGTTGACTAAGGGTCAAAAAAGGATTTCCAAGTCAAGACAAGGATTTCCAAGTCAAGACACCCACCCTTGTGGGGATTTGGCTGAAATCTTCATGAGGTCACTTCCATATACCACCTGCGCTCAAGCTCCAGCATAGAGATACTGCACTTCTGAAGCGTCAGGCCAGGTTTGCTTGATGGTAAATAATTTTAATATCGATACAAACAAAAATGCATTATGAAGTAGAATGCAAGAATTTCATGAACTTTAAAGCTAAAATACAAATTTCTTGCTTGCAATAACCCCTCTACGTTGCCTCTCACTCTCTCCTTCCTGTGAATTCATCTCCTCCACCATTAGAAATGCTTTGGTGGAAAATTTTGAGAAGTGTTTCTTTAAGGACTAAGGGCTGGGGATAAGGGATGTTCTTGGGGTTTTTACAATGTCCAGACACTTTGCCAGAAGAGGAAACCAGGCGAGGATTTAGAATGGAAAGATATGGGATTTTGAGAACAGGGCTAACATCTGGAGGAGTTGGCAGAACTGAAGTAAGTATATACATTAGGGACTGAGGTCCGGGGCTGCTCACACAGACCCTAAGAGCAGCTGCATTCCTGGGGAACATCTCATGTGGAAAGTATGGGACCCTGCCCTGGCTCGGGGTCTGGGTTAGTGTCTCTTGGTAGGAACAGGAATCTAGTGTTCTTGGAGAGGCAGATTCATTTCTGGGGTCAGGGGAAGTTCATCTCAAAACAACAAGCTCTAGTGAGCCAGCTTTTAGCTTCAGAATTGGTGGTGGAGAGAGATGGAGCCCAGGGGTTTTGAGTTCACAGGTTTAATAAAACATGGGAGATCAACTAGGGGCCATAAAAAGACATTTTAACACCAAAAAAAGGTAAGAAGGACAAAGCGGAAAAGACAGCCCTTCCCCCAGAAAAGGGCCGATAACTGGCACTTGGTCTCCCCACTACTTTCATCATGACACAGAAACAAAACTCAATCACAGATCACATCTTTCTGAGGAACCAGGAACCAGTGAAGGGCAGGATGGGTCCTTCCTTTCATGGGTTCTGGGATGACATGAAAATTACCTCCAGGAAGACTTAATTTAAAAAGAGGGATTTGCTGACGCTACTGTAATAATTACGTTGCGATATACATTGCACACCTTAAACTTACACAATATGTCAATTTTATCTCAACTAAAAAAAAAAAAAAAAGACCAGCTCACAGCAATCAGCTGGATCTCTATAGCCTGACTGCAGGATAGCCAAAGATACTGCTGCTTCTGTCTCTCCTGGATGGGGGCCCTCTGGAAATAATCAGTGAGTCTTGACTCTCAAGGTAGATTTTAGAAAATGGGGAACAGGGAGGGTGAAATGGGAGAATTAAATTGGCAATATAGATTCTTGGACTGAGATGGGTGAAGAAATTAAATAATTACAAACCCAATGGCCAGACAGAGAGAGAGAGAGAGAGAGAGAGAGAGAGAGAAACCAATCAACCTGAACCTGGGGTATTAGGTTCTGGAAATCCAATTTGCACGTAGAGAGTGGAGGGGCCTTAGCAGTGGGGAGCAGGAGCTGAGGACTTGCTAGTGAACAGAGGACCGTTGCCCTGGAGACAGTCTTAGCTTAGAAATGGCAAATAGGAAAATAACAAGGGCTTAAGAGAGGGAAAAAAAAGCAAAAAGAGCCTTACTTAGGATGGGTGAAATCTGAGAAACCAGACCAGATTACAAGAACAAAGTGTAATTAAAACAACAAATACAGATTTAACTGTTTTTGAAAAGCAAAGATAGGAAGAAGGAAACTGTTTTAGTTGTTTCTAGGTTAGGATGGATGACCAGACACTTGAGTTTTAATAGAGGGGAAGAGGGAAAAATTTTAGGACCAGAAACTGGGGTACACTTGCCTATCTCCTAGCCTCTGTCCCGGAGGCTACTATCAAAATGTGATTTCGGAGAGCCAGTGACAGAGAAATACTAGGAAAATGAAATTCAGGGAACCGCCTTCTTGGTGCCCATGATGATAACTTGAGGTGGCAGATTTAAGAGGGGCAAGTCCAGAGCTACTAGCATGAAATACAGATATTAATCAGTTAGTTTCAAGGCAAGGCAATGGTTGAGAGGAAATGGCTTGGGCAACTATGGCAGCAGGTTTCGGGGTTAGGACTAGATAAAAGTTGGTCTGGATGCCCCCCTACAGCACGGCTAAGTGTTTTGGTACTAAATTTGGAAAACTGAGGGACTGGACCAGAGAAACGCTCCTCCCTGGATGACCTGGAGCCAGAAGAGCCCAGCAAGATAGATCGAAGGGCTCAGCATAAGGGACGATTGGGAGAAGCAAGCCCAGGATGAACACGGAGGACAGATGTAGAGCTAAAAACAGTATCTAGTAACAAAGGAAAGAGGAACAGGGGCCATTGGATATTACAGCAAGGAGGGCCCTGGCCAACTGCTGAGACTGGACTCACGCAGTGGTTCTCAAAGAGTGGTCCCCTGACCAGCAGCATCGGCATCATCTGGGATTTGGCAAAATGCAAATGCTCAGTCCCCTCGAATCAGCAGCTCTGGAGATGGGGCCCAGAAATGTGTTGCAACAAACACTCGAAGTGACGGTGACACACACTACAGTTTGAGAACGATCCCACTAAAGCAACCTTGATCTGCCATAATGGCTGCTGAGTACAAACTTGCCAGGAAGCAGGGCCCCCTTAAAACCTTTGGGCCAGCCTAGGCAGGTGGACAAATCATGGGACTCCCAAAAATCCACGTCTGGGGTTCACACTGGTGTCTGACTGACGGTAGAAGAGATTTTAAGCAAAATTACCTAGCTTGTAGAAGAGAGGTAGACAAGACTAACTTAATAGGACTCTGGGAAGAATCAGAATTCACTGATAATCTCTCCCCATCAGAGAACGAACTCTGGAAAACTATAGGTTTGTAATAGAAAAATTAGCGAACCCACTAACAGAAACCAAACAAACAAAGGTGACCCTGTGATCTTAATACCAAGCAGGTCTACAGATCAGAAGGCTCCTAGGAAATGGGAAAGGAACACGTTTGGCTTGGAGAGATCAGGAAGTAAAGCAACAAGAAGCCTTAGACGTCGGGAATGAAAAACATGCAGAAATAACTAGATGAGGTCAGGGCACTAATGGAGAAGACTGTAAATGACTGTAATTTTCAGAGCTGTGAAGCCATAAATTGCGCTGGGAGGCCTGCCTATTACTGTAGCACTCTCTGCTCTCAAGATGAAGCAGCTGGAGGCTGTGGAATTGGTTTAAATGATTCCTGGAAAAAAAGAAAGAAAATTAAACATCAAAGATAAGAGGTCTTCTGCTACCTCCTCTAAAGAGATGGGCCCATAGCCCTGGAGATAAGGGCCTGGACCATCTTCATGTTTATGTAATCCAAGGATAGAGTTTTGAGGCTCAAATCTCAATGGCACTAAAACAAAACAAAAACAAAACAAAACAGACTACCAATTCTTGCTTCCATTATACTTTTGGTTTTGTAGAGAGACAGTGGAAGGGCCTGAGCCTATAGGAGCAGTGACTATATACAAAGATGCACACAGGAACAAAAACTGTTGCTGTAGAAACAGTCTTAGGTTTGCAAAAGACAGAAGGCAAATGAGGGATGTAACAGCAGCTTAAGGTAAAGAGTAATAAGACTCAGTCCCCTCTCCAAGTTCTAACCCCATAAGCTGCTGATGAAGCAATGGGAATGAAAAGCTAAGATACAGAGTCAAAATAAGGGAAGATGAAGGCACTAGGAAATCCAAGAATGAGAACTAGGCAAGTGGGTTAAGCCAGAGATGGACGACTGCCAGAGACCAAGTCCATTTCAAAGCTTTCCTCAGCCTTCTCCATTTTTTCTCTTTCTTTGATTCTTTCTTTCTTTTTTTGCTGAGTTTTTGAATGGCTTGATATATAACTGATGTGTAATAAATCACAAATATTTAAAGTATATAATTTCACGGATTTTGACATATATACACCCCCCAAAATATCACCATAATCAAGATAATGACTATGAACATATCAATCATCCTCAAAATATCATATTTTGAGGATGATTGATATGTTC
>NW_006434839.1:9029533-9051201 GCF_000325575.1 Pteropus alecto
ACTAATTCCTGTTAGATTTTTCTAGAATTTTATATAAATGGAATTGTGCACCATGTACTCTTTTTTTGGATGACATCTTTCGCTTAGCATAACGGTTTGAGGTCAAACCATTCTGTTCTGTATATCGATACTTTGTTCCTTTTTGTTGCTGAATAGTATTCCATTGTGTGGAATCAACCATATAGCCATCAACTATCCATTCATTTATTCGTTTATCTAGTCATCGTTTATCTAGGACATTTGGGTTGTTTCCATTTGGGAGTATTATAAATTAAGCTATCATAAACATTCATGTGCAAAGCTTCGTGTGGATATATTTCTCTCAAGTAAATGCTGATGATATATTATTTGATTTGGGTTTGATTTGCTAAACTTTTAAGAATTTTTGTGACTATGATCATGAAAGATATCAGCATCTAGTTTTCTTATAACATCTTTGTCTAATTCTGGTATCAAGGTAATATTGGCCTAAAAAGAGGTCCCCAGCAGGATCAAGAGACCTAGCCTTCCTGATACCAAGAAATTCAATTTTTCATTGAGTCAGAAACCTACAGGTATTCTTAGACCTGTGCCTGCATTCAATGCATATCATGATTTTTTAGAAATGTTGGTGCTCCCTGAATGCCCTGCCCCTGTTGGAAACAAAGCAGCATGGCTAACCAAGAAAAAAGATAAAAATTACCAATGTTAGAAATAAAAGAAGAGAGATCCCACTGATATTAAAGGATAATAAGGCAATGTTAAAAACAATTACACCTCAAAATTCGAAAGCTTTGATAAAATGGACAATTCTTTGAAAGACACAAATTACAAAAACTCACTACAGAAAGAATAGATAATAGTTCTGATAATCCTGTATCTATCAAAGAAATTAAATGCCCCCCCCAAATAAAACCTTCTATGACAAGATGGTTTCACTGTGAATTCTATTAAATATTTAAGGAAGAAATGACACTAGCTCTGCACACTCTCTTAGACATAAGAAAAAGGAAGGAATACTTCCCAACTTATTTTATGAGACCAGCATTACCCTAAATACAAAAATCAAAGACAGTTCAGGAAAAGAAAACTATAGACTAATATCCCTCATGATTAGACGCGAAAATCCTTTAAAAAATATTAACAAATTGAATCCACTAATACATAAAAAGAAAAATACATATGATGAAGTGAGGTTTATATTAGAAATGCAAGGCTGGGCCAACAATTAAAAGTCAATCAATATGATGGTGAATATAATTATCAATACTGGATTTTAAACTTGAGGGATTTTAAATGAGTAGATCTTAGATGTTACCACCACACACACACACACACACACACACACACACACGCACGCACACAATTTTATAATTTTTAATTTTGTGGAGGGATAGAGATGTTAACTAACCTTATTGTGGTGATCATTTTTGCAATATAGACATATCTAATCATCACACTGTCTGCCTTAAACTTACATGTTATATGTCAACAATATCTCAGTAAAGCTGGGAAGAAAAATCAATCATATAATTCACCATGTTAATTGACTAAATGAGAAAAATCATATGGCCTTACCAGTAGATACATAAAAAGCTTTTGACAAAATTCAACATAGATAGATTCATGCTAAAAAATGAAAAACCTCTCAGGAAATTAAGAATAGAAAGAAACTTCTTTAACCTAATAAACACTATCTACAAAAACCAATACAGGTAACATCACACTTAATGGTGAGAGAGTGAATGCTTCCCTTCTAAGATCTGGAACAAAGCAAGGGTGTCCACTTTGCCACTTTTATTCAACATTGTACTTAAATTCCTAGCTAATAAAAAAAGGCAAGCAAAAGAAATAAAAAGTATATAGAAAGGAATAAACTGTCTTAAGTCATAGGCAACATGTAGAAAATCCCACAGAATCTACAAAAAAATTTCCTAGAATTAAAAAGTGAGTTTAACAAGATTGCAAGATACAAGGATAATATACAGAAGTTAATTATGTTCCTTTATACAAGCAATGGAACCTAAAACCAAAACAAAAAACAATGTCATTTGCAATAGCACCACCCTCAAAAAGGGCTTAGATATACATCTAACAAAATATGTGTGAGATCTGTATGTGGAAAACTGAAAAACAGCAATGAAAGAAAGATCAAAATAAATGGAAAGATATACCACGCCCACGGATTGAAAGACTCGATATTAAGACATTAATTCTACCAAATACGGTCCACAGATTCAGTGCACTCCCAGTCGAAATCTCAGCCAACTTTTTTTTGCAGATTTTTATAAGCTTATTCTAAAATTCACATGGAAAGCAAAGGACTTAGAATAGCTAAACAATTTTGAAAAGGAATACATTACCTTATATCAAGACTTACTATAACACTACAGTAATCATGACAGTGATTATAGATTCAGATTTAGCCAGGATGTTGGGGGAATTCCAGGATGGAATGTAAACTGTGACAAATAAATGTACCTGTATTACAAATGTGTCATATAACCATACTTAAGGGTGTAGGGAGAAAAGGAGCTGATCTAAGTAACTTTGGAAACTGCATTTTGACTGGAAGTTTTAAAGTTAAAGACAGAAGGAACTATAGATAAGAATTGTATTCTAGTAGGTAAGTTTGTTTCTCACCAGAGTACAAGTTTACAACTCTGAAATGACATGTATATAGGGGATAAATTAAGGAAATGGGTGGCAGATGGTGGAGTCCAGGATTCTCACTGTTGGAGAGGGAAGTGACAGAAAAGAAAGAAAGGATGGCTAAAATAACCCTTGTGACCTTGTGGCGCTGGTCTGGAGTCAGAGGCATCAGTATGAACTTAGGTATGCGTTATAGATGTGAATTCATGTCTGTAATATATACACACACACATACACATATGCAGAAACAATTATAGATATACTTGTATTTATGAGTTAGTGTGCTTACATATATTACCTAGCTCTGTCTGCTGAGCAGGCCTAAAAGCAGTGATACCCCAGCAATAAGGAACAAACCCAGTGCTCAGATTTTCATTTCTATATGTTATTTAAAAATTAAAAGAAAACAAAGCAGATGTCTTGGAGAAATGGCCGATTCTAGGACTGGGGCGGGGGGCAATACAAGAAAGGGGTATCTTGCAGTACCAGAAAGTAAGGAAACGTTCAAAAAACGAAAGGACAGGAACATGTCAAAGGGACATGGGAACCAATCGAAAGAATTCTCACCTGCCAAAATCTGGAACAATTTGAACAAAATAAATAACATAGTTGTATTGTAACCCAAAATATAAAGTTAATATGCATGAGTCCATACTTATATAAATAATTAATGGAATTAATTAGTGAAAGTAAAGTGAAGAAACAAATCTTAAGAATTTCAAATAACATACATACAGATATATAGATACTCCCCACTCCAATAGGTGAAATTTAATTCCTTCCTCCCTTGAATTAGTCTCATTTCTAAATAAAAAAATTATCCAAGGGGAGAAATATTAACTGTACCAAGGAGAAACCTGGCAAATACCACATTAAGCAAATGATGAAGGTTAACGTCACCAGTGACATCATGTGAATATCATGCACCTCCTGATATGATGTGATGAGAATGGTACTTCACCGCCGTGGTCTTCATTCCAAAATTCCACGACTCCAGTCTAACTATGAGAAAAACATAGTTAGGAAAAAAACCCAAATGGAAGAACATTGTATAAAACACCTGACAAGTACTCTTCAAAACTGTCAAGGTCGTGAAACACAAGGGAAGATTGAGAAACATCACTGACCAGAGGGGACTAAGGATGCGTGATTGCTAGTTGCAAGGTAGTACCCTGAATAGGATCCTGGAATAGAAAGAAGACATTAATGGAAAAATTTCTGGAGTTTAGTTAATAAACTAATAAATGTTGCTTTCTTGGTTTTGACATATGTGCAATAACAGGGAAAATGCTAAGGAGCTTATGAGAATTCTGTTATCTTTGCAACTATCTTGTAAATCTAAATTTATTCCAAAATAAAAAGGTTATTTGTTTAAATGAAGGTGAAATAAAGACATTTTCAGACAAACACAAAGCTGAAATAATTTGTCTCCAGCACTACTATACTATAAGAAATGTTAATGGAATTTTTCCGTCTGAAGAAAAATGTTACCTGAGGGAAAATTATTTCTTCTTGAAGGACGAAACCTCAGATACACACGCATACACACACACACATCAGAAATGGCAAGTACGTGGGTAAATACATTTTCTCACTTTTGTAATTCATTTAAAGTGTAATTGACTGTTTAAACTAAAATGTTTACAGTGTATTGTGAGAAATATATAGAGAGAGTAAAATTATGACAACAAGAGCACAAATGACTGAGAGGTTCTATAGAAGATACAGTTTCATACTTGATATTAAATATAATATTTGAAGGTACAGTATAATAGCTTAAAGATGAATACTATAAGATACAGAACAACCATAGAAATCAAAACAAAGAGCCATACAGAACTAGTAATGCAATAGAAGTAGTAAAATGAAACACTAAAACATACATAATTAAAGCTAAAGAAAGGAAACGAAAATCAAATGAAACAAACAGAAGAGTAATAGCAAGATGGTAGACATAAGCCAGACCATATATGCAATTAAATAAAATGAAAATCCTTAATTACAAGGCAGAGATTGCCAGAGTAAATTGCAAAATAATCCCCAACTATATGATGGCTACAAGAAACACACTTGATATATTTAAAAAACTGACTAAAATAAAAAGATGGAAAGAGACATAACATGCAAACCCCAATCATAAGAAATCTGGAGTGACTATATAATAGAAAGTAGACTTCAGAATAAGAAATATTGCCAGAGAGAAATTGGTACCGTATCGGTATTCTATAGCTGCGTAACAAATTACCACGAGTCTGGCAGCTTAAAACAGCACTCATGGACTAGTTCCGTGCATTAGAAGTCTTGAGTGATGTTACTGAGTTCTCTAACCAGGGTATCACAAGACTGAAATCAGCCAGATTGAGTTTTCATCATCTTGAAGCTCTGGAAAATTAATCTGCTTTCAAGCCTACTCTCATTTCAAGAATTCAGTACCTTGTGAATGAATAACCAAGTCCCGCCCCCCCCTTTTTTTTTGCTTGCTGTCAGCACACTGAATCCTCATGTTTCAAACTTCTGACTCCCCTTCTGCGACCAGCTAGAGAAAACTCTGATTTCAGGCGATTAAGTCAGGCCTACCCAGATAATGTTCCCAGTTCACAGTCAATAGTGCCAATACAACATAACCAAATTCCGGGAGTAAAATCCACCGTATTAACAGTCCTGGAGATTACTCAGGTCATATACACAAGAGGGGAAGGAAATTTTGTGGGCCATCTTGGAATTCTTCCTGTCACAAGGACATTTCATAATGATAAAATAACCAATTCATCTAGACATAGCAAAACTAAATGTGTTTGCATCTAATAACAGAGCTTCAAGATATATGAGGCAAAAACTAATGAAACTAAAAGAATTATATCAATTCACGGTTATAGTTGGAGATTGTAGTCTTTCTCGGTAGAAAATTAATTAAGATGCAGAAAACTTGAACAACACTAGTAACCAAATTGATCTCGTTAACATTTGTAGAGCACTACTCCCAATGATTTTAGAATGACCCTTTTTTCAAGTTCATTGGGTACAGTCACCACTATGAACTATGTGTTGGGCCATAGAACAAGTTTCAATGAATGTAAAAGGAGGAAAATCATATAGAGAGTATTCTCTGACTGCAAAGGCATTAAATTACAGCTCAATAAAACCCTTGCTATAGCAATTCCACCATGACATGGAGACACTCGATGTTATGTTTGAATGTCAATATGATAGTAATCTTTAGGTATGATCAAAGAAATATTAATTACTCGCATAAAAGTGAAAGTCCCAAGGTGAGTAGTAGGGAGCACTGCTCAATCTGGGAGAAAGGGCAGAATATAAAGAGAGTGAACAGTGAGTGTGCAACATTATATAAAGGGAAAGTCCTGCCAGTATAAGATTTGAAACAGTTTCTACCCAGCATGAAACTTCAAAGAGACAGCAAGAGGGCACATGTGCTTGTGGGGCCTGTAGGTGGGTAAATACAGGAGGCAACACAGGTAGGCAATAGGCTTAAAGTCGTCTAGCACCAAATCAAATGTCAATGGGAATCCAAGCTTTTTTGGACAGTTGATTATGGCCATCATAACCTCAAATCAAAGAAAAATAAACAACAAACTTTCAAAGATAAAATCACAAGGGAAATGAGTAGATATTTTGAGCAGAATGACAATGAAAATACAATATATTAAAATTTCTGGGATGCAGCTAAGGCATTGCTTATAGACAAAACGTATACCTTATCAAAAAGAGAAAGGTCTGAAATCAGTGGCCTAAGTTTTCATGTTAAGAAATTGGAATTAGAGCAAATTAAGTCCATAATCTATAAAAGAAAAGAAATAATGAAGATGAGAGCTGCCTTAACGAAAGAGAAAGGTGATAGATAATGAAAATAACAGAGTAACTTTTTTGAAAGATTCAACAAAACTGACAAACCCTTAGCTAGACTAATCCAGAAATAACATAAATCACCAATATCAGGAATGACAAGGTGTTATCACCACAGATCATATAAACATTAAATAATAATAATAATATTTTGAATAATTTTATGCCAATAAATTTGGTACGCCTAGATGAAATGGAGAAAATTCTGGAAAAATACAATTTATAATAACTGATACCCAAAAAATCAAATATTCATAACATATATCAGACAAAGAACTTGTATCCAGAATATATACATATAGATAGATCTCTTACAACTCAATAAGAAAACTACCCAGTTTTAAAATGGTCAAAGGATTTGAAAGAACTTCATGAAAAAGATTTATAATAAGTCAATATACAATATAGTCATCCGGGAATTACAAACTAAAACTACAATAATTTACCACGACACATTCACTAGAATGACTATAATTTTTAAAAGTGACAATTCTAAGTGTTGGAGATGTGAAGAAATTGGAACTCTCATAACCGTGGGTGGTAATGTAAAATGGTGCGACCACTTTAGAAAAGTTAAACACACACTTACTATACAACCCAGCAATTCTACTCCTATTTACTCAAGATAAAACTAAAACATATGTTCACACAAAGGCTTCTGCATGAATATTCTCAGCAGCTTTAGTCATAATAGCTAGAATCTGAAAACAACCCAAAGGTCAAATAATAGGTGAAACAATACACAAATTGTGGCATATCTACACTCGGCAGTTAAAAGGAACTGAGAACTGATACCTAGAGCAGTGTGAATAAATCTCAAAAAATAGTAAGATGGATAACGAGAACCATGCCTTATGATTCCATTTAATGGAATTCTACAAACTGCAAGGCCAATCTAGAGTGAAAGAAAGTACATCAGTGGTTGCCTCGGACCAGGGTTTGGTGTATTACCCGGACTGGGGCATAGGGGAACTTTTAAGGGTGATGGAATTGATTGCAGGTGTGGTTACATGGATCCATACATTTGTCAAAATTCACTGAATTGTGTGCTTAAAATGGGTGTATTTTATTGTATATAAACTATAACTCAATAAAGTGGAGAGAAAAAATCACAAATGAGGCAGACAATTTTGTAGGTAGTCTAACGACACTTTTTAAACAATTCTACCTCCAGCTGACTCTTGTCCAATGAGGTGAGTGGCATGACCCCCACCTGCCAATTTGCCCCACACTCGATCACCAGCTCTTATCTGAAAAAGCTGTGCATTATCAACACCGCAGGCCCGGGCCTGTGTGACCGCATGTAAGCATCGTTCAGTTAATGACATCACCCTTGTGTCCTGACTACCATGTTGAAAGATTCTTTTGCAGAAAGGCCCTACGTTGCTATGGCAATCACACTGGGTTCTGGGATTTGTTGTATTTTATTTTCTTAGTGAGCAACATCTGGATATTTGCCCCAGACAAGGAGAATTCTTCTCTGCTGCTCCTCTCCTCCAAAAACCTAAGAAGCTAGTGAAAGATGTCACCTGCCCTCAAACCAGAGCCATCTAAAGGAAACTCTTCAGCACAGCCAGATTTTGCATTTAACAGCCACCCTGACTCCCAGGAACCTGTTCTCACTAACCCCCAAGCAGAAGGACTCAGCTTCTATCCTTCCACATCTGATCACTTACCTTGGTCCTTGCAGCCAAGAGGAGTCTCCTCCCCTACACTTCCAAAGAAGCTTCAGCCAAGCCTCTGACACCAGGAAGAACTTTGCAGAAGGATCTTTCAGCACCACAAATCCCAAGCCATACCTTGGCTCAAGGAGCCCAGAGAGGGACTACTCGGTGGCCGCTCTCACCAGTGATAAGAGAAAATGTCTGCGGGAGGCTGGGGCCGGGCCTGAATTCACCTGCTAACCGAAGCAGGTGGGAGAAGGATCTAGTGATTTGCTTTGTCGTAACTTAGGAGGAATCAACTTGAACCAAGAACTCACCCAAGACTGGGTTCCAGAGGTACCTGAGAAACTGTGGCGGAAACCTCTATGCTTTTGTTGGAGAGCCATGCTCAAGCATCTCAGCTGGTCATCCACAGGTCCGTTTCTGGTACCAGACTGGCTCTCCATGTTTTCCGTTCTTGCTGCAGTCCCTGAGTCATCTGCCAGCTTCCTCATCGGCGGCTGTCAGTAATTAGGGTGGCCATAAAATTTGTCATCCAAACTGGGACACTTTTGAGAGTGTAAATTGGGTGCTATTAATTATTACACTGTGACAACATGTATAAACTGGAATCATCCCAGGAAAACCAGGACATATATGATCACTCTAATAAAGACCCCTCCATCCCAAGGAGTTCTTTCAAAACTAACTTAAAAGTGACCGTCATCACACCATTCTCTTTGCTGCCCCCACAAAAATGTGAAGAGACTTTTCATTTTAAAGGTTTTATTTCTAGTCATTAGAGATAAATTAACAATGAGGGAAAGTTAAAAGAATATAAAGTTCTTAACTTTAAGGTTCCTCATCTGAATAGTTAAATTCGCTAAGATGGCGAACTAAAATTTTATGGACTTCAGTTTTAGGTTTTATTCTTTTTCTTAATGTAAATGACCACTTACTGCAGATACATTGCATGTGTATTGTGGAAAATTAGAAAATGTAGACAAACCAAAACTACAAAACAATACACTACATGTCCATCACCAAGAGATTACCACTGCTGAGTGATGCTAGCAAAAATAATGGACCAAGGACCCTAAAATACTCTCCTGCAATAAAAGCAATGAAAAAATAGCAAAAATCATCAAATTCAACTTTATCAGAACTCTGGAAATTAAACAAAGGCTACAGCAATCCAAAGATCATTTATTCAAGAAAAACATCTGAATCTCAGTAAGAACTATAAGTTTTGTGATAATTTAACTTGCCCTATTCCCACATACCTCTTTCCAACTCCATGGTAGCCTTGCAACCCAACAGTCCACAACTGCAGTGAAAACCAGCAGCCTTGCCGCCATCAGAGAGGACAGAATGGAGTTGGATTTCCCTCAAAGCCTCCTTTACAAAGAATTTTCCTTATTTGACCTATCTGGTGTTCCCTGGGAGACCCCATTTGCTAGGCTGGCTTTATTTGACTGACTCAGGATTCCTCCAGTGCAAAAACTTTTTCCCCAGGACATTTGTCTTAAGACAATTAGAAGTAATTAACCTCACAGCTGCCGGTGTGATTGGATAATGGTTGGGGCAAATAATAGACTAACCAAAAAGCTTAAAAGAAAACTCTGGGAATGAAACATCCACAGGGGAGTTAAAAAGATTTGCATATTCCTGGGACTCCAGAAGGTCACTCATATGTGGGGCTGTGCTTATGCCCAGGGGTGTGTGCACTATCAGCAAAGACCTTGAGAGCTCACTTTAAGATCTTGAGCCTCTGCGCAAGCAGGAAATGAAGGCTAAGGAGGATTTTCAACTACATGGCTGAGAGTTGAAGGTGTGCCCCAACATACACACTGGACTCCTCTGCAAAGACTGGGAGACCTATTAATCCCAAGCATTTGAAGAAATCTCTGTCCTATTATTAGCTGACCACTATGCTAACAGAGTGGAGACTTCAAGGGTCACATATAACAAAGAGTACGGAATTTACAAACAATAAACATCAATAGCAATGACAAACCTTGGGGAGGGGAAAGAATCCGATTTACAGATTATATTCCAGATTGCCAATCTGAATTCTAGATTACCATATTATATTATTTAAAATGTCCACTTTTCACCAAAAAAAAAAAAATTATGACACATGAAAGGAAATATGAAATATGGTCAAAACGGGGTGGGAGTACGGAGAGAGAAGCCATCAATAGAAACTCCCTGAGGAAGCCCAGATGTTGGACTGAAAGGACAAAGTTTTCAATCAGCGAGTACAAATATGTTCAAAGAATAAAAGGAAACCATGTCTGAAAAACTAGATGAAAGTATGAGAATGTTGTCTCATCAAATAGAAAATATTCGTAAAGAGGTAGACATTATAATTTTAAAAAAGAACCAAACAAAAATTCTGTTGCTGAAAAGTAATATAACGGAAATGTAAAATTCACTAGAGGGTCTCTAAAACAGATCTGAGCAGGCAAAAGAAAGAATTTTCAGACTTGAAAATAGCTCAGCTGAGCTTATCCAGTCTGAGGATTAGAAAGGAAAAAAATGAAGAAAATGAAAAGAATCTCAGAAACCTGTGAGACACTATCAACGATTCAACAATAGTTGGAAACTTTGATAACCTACTTTCTACAATGGGTAAAACAACTAAACAGATTAGCAAGGAACTAGAAGACTTAACTATAAACTTACTAAATCTAACAGACATACCCAACATCAGAATACACATCCTTCCCAAATGGAGAGACTATATAATAGAAAGTAGACTTCAAAATAAGTCTTAATAAATTTAAAAGGATTGAAATCATACAAACTATGTTCCCTGACCAAAATGAACTGAAATTATAAATCGCTAACAGAAAGTAATTTGGGCAATTCACAAATATTTGGAAATTAAACAACATACTCCTTAATATCCACCAGGTCAAAAAAAGATGTCACGTGAGAAATTTGAAAATAAATAACACAACATACCAAACCTTATGCAGCAAAAGCAGTGGTCATATGAAAAGTTACAGCTGTAAATAGCTACATTTAAAAAGAAAGAATTTTTTCATGTCAATAATATAACCTCCCATGTTAAGAAACCAGCAAAGAAGAGCAATCTAAACCTAAAGCAAACAGAAAGACAGAAACAATAAAGATTAGAGCTGAAATAAATGATATAGAAAATAGAATAACAATTAGAGAAAAATATACTAAAAACGAACAATTGAAAAAAATTAGAGAAACAATTTTATTCGTTAATAGCATAAAAAATACTTAGAAATCAATTTAACGAAAGAAGTGCAAGACTTGTACAGTGACAGCTACAATACCATTGATGAAAAAAGTTTAAGAAAAGAGACATCCTGTGTTCATGGGTTGAAAGATTTATTATTGTTAAGATGACAATACTCCACAAATTAATCCACGGATTCAGTGCCATCCCTATCAAAATCCCCAAAATACCCCTTTTACACAAATTGATGAGGCGATCCTAAAATTCAGATGGAAATGCAAGGGCCGCAGAAGAGCCAAACAATCTTGAAAAAGAACAAAGTTGGAGGACTCACACTTCCCTATTTCAAACTTACTACAAAGCTACAATATTCGGGACTGTGTGATTTTGCCAAAAGGATAGACGTATCGATGAATACAAGACACTTGAGAGTTCAGAAATAAATTCATATTTTATGGTCAATTTTTTGACAAGGGTGCCGAGGTAATTCAGTGGAGAAAAAAATAGTCTTTTCAACAAATGTTTCTGGGGCAACTGGGTACCCACCTGAGAAAGAATAAAGTTGAACCCTTACCTCATACTATATATATAATACATATTTACACACGTACCTTGTACTATGTATAAAAATTAACTCAAAATGGATCAAAGACCTAGCTATTTGAACTAAAACTATAAAATTCTTAGAAGAAAACTGGGAGATAAATTTCCATGAATTTAGATGAAGCATGGTTTCTTAGATATCACACCAAAAGCACAAGCAACAAAAGAAAAAAAGAGATAAGTTGAATTTATAGGTTGAACTAAGTGAATGAAGTTAGACACAAAACTCCACATATGGTATGATTCCATGGATATATACTACTCGTAATAGGCAAATCTATAGAGACAGAAAGTAGATTATTGCTTGCCAGGGGTGGAGAAAGGAGAATATGGGGCATGACAACTAATAGGTATCTTGCTTCTTTTTGGGGTGAAGAAAATGTTTTGGAACTATATAGTGAGTATAGTGGCACAACCTATGACTATACTAAAATCCTCTAAATTTTACCCTACAAAAAGATGAATTTTATGATATACGAATAATATCTCAAAAAAGAGATACACTAGTGCTAATACTCACATTAATATCTTTTTTGATCTTTCTCTGTTTACATGTAATAATGTTTTAACCAAAATGACATATTACTAAATATACTCTTTGAAACCTTTTTTTTTTAGTCACCTTGGCATTTCTGTAAGTTTCATTTTATTTAATCCATATTCAAATTTCTCCATTTGTTTCAAAATATTCTTTACAGCTGGTTTGCCCAAATCAGCATACAATTCAGGATCATACATTGTCTCTTGTTTTTTGTTGTCGTTGGATTTTATTTTGTTTTTTCTTTTTTTTAAATTAAAGTATAGCTGACATACAATATTATATTAGTTTCAGGTGTACGATATAGTGATTTGACATTTATATGCCTTACACTGTGATCGCTACAGTAAGTCTAGTGTATATCTTGTTTTGATGTCTCTTAAGTCTCTCTTTCTTTTCTTATTTAAGTAGAGTTGGCATACGATCTTATGTTGGTTGTATTAGTTTCAGGTGTACAATAAAGTGAATCGACATTTTTATACCTTACAATGTGATTACCCCACTAATTCTAGTAATCATCTGTCACCGTGCAAACTTATCACAGTATAATTCCCCGTCACCTTTTTCACCCATACCCCATCCCTCTCTGGCAATCATCCCTTTGATCTCTGTTTTAATGAGTCTTTTGTTTTGTTTTGTTTTGTTTTGTTTTGTTTGTTCCTTTTTCCTTTTCCATCACACTGACTGTTGAAGAGGTCAGGTCAGAATATGCTACCCGCTGGACTTGTCTGTTTGCTTCCTCTTGATATTGTTCAGCTTGTTCCCCCATCTCCTGTTTTTCACATAAAATGGAAGTTACATCTAAACGATATATTCAAGTTAAACATATTTGGCTAGAACATATCGGTTATACTGTATATACCATATTGGGTCACATCAGGAGACCCACACTATCTGGTTGACTCTCTTGGTAACACTAGGATTGATCCCAGGATATGAGCGATGACAGCCTGACTCCTTCATTGCCCGTTTTTTCACCTGGCCACTGGAAATCTGTGATGAGTTGCTTTGGCACTACACAAGTGTCAGCTCAACAACAACCATTCACCAAACAGTGTTTTAACACCAACTGAAAGCACCTTGCCTGCAGGAATATTTTCTAGTTGCTTCCAAATGATCGTTTTCCTTGCCGTATAATCCTTCTACGTTTATTTGCTGGCATCCTTCTGGCAGAGCTTTTCCTCATCAACTAGGGCTATTAGCTTACCTTGAAATTCAATTCTCACTACAAGGGGAGAATAGATGCCTTGGAGAATTCTCTTCATTTAATTACCATTTTTCAGGTTTGTTTTGTTTTGTTTTGTTGTTTTTTCCTTAAAGTAGCATTCACTGACCCCATCATTCTTCCTTCTGCTTTCTCTGGATCTTCCTTTCAGCCTGAAAATGTATTCAAGGCCTCTCGTCTGCCCAACGTTGATCCATTTGCCATTTCCTCTCAAGGATCCCACTAACTTAGCCCCTAACATTTCCTAGAACTCAAAAGGGCCCATTAAGACAAAGCACCCCATAGAATACTCACAGGATTACCCAAATCGTTAGTTGAGTTCTTAGGGCCTACAGAAATGGTCTAAGCATCCATTTCAACAAGACTAACTCAACCACTTAGAGGCTGGTCTTCTTCTTCCTCCACTCTGGCTGAATCCGAGTCATTGCCAGACTCATCTCAGCTCTGTTCTCTGAAAGTATGATTCCTAACCCCCAACCTCTGAGAATGATTCCTAAGGTGAATAACCACAATGGCAACGAATCGTGGTATGGGAAGCTGAGAACTGTATCAGTAGCAGAGGCCAGATTTCCAAAAAGGAGAAAAAGTCCTGAGGAAAGACCCTGCACAGCAGCACCAACCATGGGTCCAAAGCTTTTTTCCTCTACAAGGAAGATGCGAGTCCACAGCAAGATGGGCTCAGATCTCTAGGAGCAAAGGCTGACTTGTGCTACTTTGTCCTCAGCCCATGCTGAGTGAGGGTGCAAACAAAGGGGAACAGGGCCTCACTGGCAGGCTGAGTGAGAGCTGGGAGAATGAACACCTCAGCAGCCCCTGGGGTGCACGAACTGACTGATGTATAAACCAGAACACCGATGCATTCATATACAAAGAGGACACTCCTTGCCAAATGGACCAGATGTTCATGTTGACTGGTCAGCGCATTCTCTCCTGTTGGAAAATCTACATGGAAAGCCAAATTATAATCAAGAGGTTGTTTGTGAGCATGAAATCAGAACAAAGGGAGGGAATTGGATGAGATCTGTGGCATCCACAGGGATATAGGGTGGACTGCATATTTGTGTCAGTGGTCAAAAAACAACTCTTATCCCTTGACAGGGCTGGAGACATAATGACAAATGTTTGTTCCTTGGCTCCACTTTTCAGCACTCCCTACAGACCACCCCCCTTCTGCTCACATATTCTTTCTTCAGCTGTTAAGGCCATTGATTAGGTTACAGCTTTCCTCCACATTCCATCATGCCTTGATTAAATTTCCAGGCACCGCTACATCCTGTTTCTTAGGATGACATTTGCAGACATCTAATCACATCCATTGTGTGTGGTTTTCACTAGTTTAACAATCACAGGATAACATTTATTTATCAGTTTGGGAGATGCCACACCATTGTACCCTATGTACTGATCCATTAGAGAGCGGCAGGGCGGTGGGGAGATTTTCCTTGTTTTGGTCCCCCATGTGCTTTCATGAGCACTGTCACAGAATTTGATTCATTTGACAAATATTTATCGTGTGCCTACCATATGCCAGGCTTCATACTAGGTACTAGGAATATAAAGAATGAGATACGGTATCCCCGTCTTCACTGATAGGGTAGTGAAGGAGGCAGGCAAGGAAGTCACCCACCACAAGACAATGCGCCATGGAAACATTTAGAAAGGGTACCTCCAGAAGTCTGGGATGGGGGTAGAGAGGTTGGTTAGGGAAGGCTCCCAGAAAGAGGTGATTTCCATCTTTATCTCAAAGGTTGAATAGAAGACAGCCAGATGAAGAGTGGGAAACCGACTTTCCACACAGAGAGAAGAGCAGGCACAGAGACTCAGAGGCGAGAGGCAACATGGCGTATTTGAAGCCATTCTGCACTTGAGAATGACTCGACTACTTGCTGCTTACAAGAGATTGAACTGAAACGGTAGACAGAGAACAGAATTTCAAAGGTTTGCGTGTCATGCTAAAGAATATAGACTTTGACCCTAAGACTGCGGAGAATCACTGAAAAGATCTAAAGTCCACTTTGTCTAAAATTAATATACCCAGTCCAGCTTATTTTTTTTTATTGTAGTAAAATATATATAACATGACATTTACCTTTTTAAGCATTGTTAAGCGTGTATATACCAATCCATCGTCTGAGCGGGCTCATTTATCATTGGAACTGCAAAGGGATAGGCACGTGAAACAGCTTCTCCTCATTCAGGAGAGGTGGAAGAGGGCAAAGTGGGAGGGATGATTGAAAGCCCAGAAGAGCACAGACAAGGATGCAGCGGCCCAGCTTCGAGCACCTCACGACCCCTCCTTCTCTCTCAGAAGTACAGTTCTTTCACAGAGAAACACCTGCCTAAAATTCAGGGGATCTTTGACAGGCATCCAGACACACTACTATTTTTACTTCGGCAGAGGAGTGAGCCAAGAGAGCCATGCGTTGGAAGCAAAGCCCCAAAAAGATGATAAAACAATTACAGAGGAGCAGGCAAGCAAAGCTGCACATTTGAAGAGGCATATGGAATTCCTCGAGGCTGAGAATGAAAGATTAAGGAAAGAAAATAAACAATTAAAGGCTGAAAAGGCCAGACTTCTAAAAGGCCCAATAGAAAAGAACCTGGACGTAGATGCTGATTTTGTAGAAAAGCAGAGTTACGGAGCTTGCCGCCACATTCAGAAACTACTCCAGCCTCTTCAGCCTGGCAGAAGTTACAGCAAATACTGGGAAAGCCAAAGATAGTCCAATACTCGGTCTTTCTCCCTTGGATTTTCCATCCCCAGAACTTCCCCTTATGGAGCTCTCTGAGGATATTTTGAAATGACTTATGAATAAGTAAGATGGAAGGCCACAGAAGAAGTGAGAAGAGGAAATAATACGTTTAATCCAGAATAAAAGGAGTGAGGGGTGGACTACATGTAAGGGTAATCCCGGAGATGCCTCATCATCTGGCATACCGTGGAGAAGAGACATTGCCAGGACTTGAAAAACTGTCACTGTAAAATATGTCACATTACTGATATACTGACTTGAGCTAATGACTCCGGACTTGGCAGACACTAAATTCTCAGAGGTTCACTTTCTCTTGATACAAACGAAATGGCTACCTGAAATAATTTTGTTAAGCAACAATTACGTTTCTTATCTTCGAGGTTAAAATGTATAAAAGCATGTTATGTGTAATTAATTTGTAATGCCATAAATGGTATTGCAAAACCTAAATAATACGGTGGGCTGATGGGGCTGCCTTGTATTTGAAACACACTTTCTGTCCTACATCGACTGTATGCATTTTGTTATGCACACTTCGCTTGTTTAATAAGCTGTGTAAGACACAGAGTTTTAGATGAAACTGTGCCACATTTTGCGCTACTCATAACATAATGATAACCTCAAGACTATCTGGAGAAATATTTAAATTTTCATTTTATGAGGAATCAAATTATTAGTTACATTTTTTTAAAAAAATTACCAGTTTACATAATTAATCAGGGTACATTTTAAGTTGTGACTTTTGCGTTTATTGCGTAATCCATCAGTTGAAAATACTGAGGAAATATCCTTCTGCTTTTAATGATGCATGAGTGGAAGTAATGCTAGTTGGTTGTATTTGACTGTAAGAAATTGATAAAGTAATTGTGTTAAAAGAGTAAAGTGAAAATTAAAAAGTACCTTCACAGAAACATCTAGAATAGGGTTCGACCAAATTCCTGGGTACCACACCTCGCCAAGCTGACACATAAAATTAACTATCATAGGCTCCCAGTTATACTAAGCTGATCCACCAGCTCAAACTCAGCCTTTAGGAATTTGTAAAAATTTTGGCTGATTTCTTCTTCCCCATTTCTATGGTAGTTACCTTTTCTTCAGCGCTCTGCCAAATGGAGAACAGTTTGGTGTCTCTTCTCAGCAGTGCTTGACCCTTTTTGGAATTTGATTCTATGGTTCCTTTATGATCTTAGCTCTCCGAAGGGTTCAAGAAAACTTACAATTTTGTAGATCTTGATTATTCATATTTTTTTATTGGTAGAATGGGAGTGATGTCCCTTGCAGCCTTCTGCATCCTAAATGGAAGCAAAACCCCTCTGGTTTTTACCATAGGTAGGATCTTGATTACTTAAAAAACCATGAAGGACAGGAATTATACTGGCAGAGTCTAGTACAGGGGTCGCAAGTTGGTAGTCTACAGATTTCACACGAAAACCTACGTTTCCAGACCATTTTGAGGAAAGTGAACGTCTGACACACTAGAGCCACGTTTACTGGCCTTTCCATGGGGCAAGGGCTCTCCAGCGGTCCATGTGTCCAGGGTGACACTGACTCCTCCCCCATTCCCTTGGGGAAAACCATTCTGATGTGCAGGTTAGTTCCTCACAGTCCCCTGGGTCTGTGGCAGAGGAGTGTTCTATGCCCAAAGTGGAATGTGGTACCGAATGCCTTGGGCTCAGTCGCAGCTGGGAAAAGAGGTCTTTGATCTCCCCACGTGGGACATCATACATCTTTTTTACCAAAGCGAGGAGGCTCTCGAAAGTGGCTGCAGAGCTGCACATGTAGGAAGACTAACCCCGTCAGGAACGTGACTAGAATGCCATTTCTTTGTTTCACCAGAAAGTAGTGTAGCTGGTGATGGTCCCAAAGAAATCCTGAGAGGTAAGTATTATTCCCCTGGGAGGAGTTGCAGGAATGGTTAAGGCCGTTGGGCCCAGACCATGAACTTCATCTCCAGCCTAAGCTAGAGGCACGCAAGGGTCAGCCTTCCACACAGAGAGCGGTGTGCTCCTCCCTTGGTCACATTCCACCACCAGGTAGAATGACACTAACTTACTACCAGAACTACAGAGACTTTATCACAGGGTGATAAAGGGTGGGGCCTGTGTATCTGTGGGTTCACTGCCTCAGGTGTAGCTCCATTTCTGGGGAGCAGGGAAAGACCCTAGGACTGGACTGAGCTGGGCAGAATTGTTTCCTTCAGCATCTGGACGTGCACATCATTTAGGGAATGAAAAGAAACGAAGCCAAGGAAGAGAGCCAAGACCATATTGGAGAAGCAACATCTTGAGACAGGTCTGAGGGGAAGGTGCTGGACTCAGATCAGGAAACCAGGCTGACAGCTGAGAGCGAGAGGATGGAGAGCTAATTAGATGGCGTGGGCTGGACAAGAAGATGGATTCAGGATGAAGGAGGGTCCAAAGGGTTTTAGGCTCAGAAGAGGGCTAGACTGCTTGTCTCCTTAATGTCCACTGACCAAGCACAGGAGGACCTAAAACGCTAACTATCCTTAAACCAACCGCACTTACCTATCTGGGACTCCCACTAATTCTGCAGAGACTAAAAGCTTTTTGGAACACATACAGGGTTAAAAAGAAGGCATCCAACAAATGGAAGTTCACAAGAGCACTTCTAACTTCGTGAAAAATAAGATTAATCAGTGGAAGTAGGAACTTTTAAAGAAAAGAATCAGAACTTCTTCTCTTACGAACAAAGCTTAAACCTCTTAGCAATTACGACTCTGATTGCAAGGATCTTACTCAAGTGCTTGGAGAGTCTTTTACTGCCAAGAACGGGAGAGCTGAGCACTTCAAATAGTGGAATTACACAGAATTCAGCTCAGGTCTAAATTGGCCCAGACAAACACCATAGACAATCTTCAGGCTGAAGACAGAATCAGGTTTTTTGTTTCTTAGGGGGAGAATGTTTTTATTAAAGACTAAAATTAATTCATAGTCACTGAAGAAAACCTTCAGAATACACAGAAGTGTAAAGAATAAAACAAATATCCATATTCCATAATTCAGAGATGGTTCACATTTTAAATATTTTAAATAAAATTTTTTTGCGGATACCTATTTTTTCCCCCCACGCAAATCAGGATTATATTAAATTAAAAATTATTTCCAGCCCTTTCGATTTTCTATATCAGGAACAGTTCTCCTTTGCCTTAATTATTCCTTAAAACACGCTTTTTAACAGTTTCATAATATTATATTTTACGGATATGCCATCATTTATTTTAATCATTTTTTAACTGATGATCAATTAGGTTGTTTTCATTTTTCTTCATTTTAAATAAGATTCCATTACACGTCTGTGGCCGTAATCTTCGTGCATCTCTCTGATTATTTCCTTAGGAGGAATTCTCAGAATATTAAGATTTGAGGGCTTCTCAATACTCACTTTAAAATTCCTTTTCAAAATGGTCACACTTCTTTTTATTCACACTAACAGTTATGTATGAGCATGACACTGAGCATTACCATTAAAAAGAGAGAACACAAAAAACCTTTGTCCATTTGGTAGTTGAAAAATGTGATCTAGCTGTTTGGTTTTGTATTTCTTTCACTGTAGATGGGCATTTCTTCATACAGTTATCGAATATTTTTCTTCTATGAAATATCTTTTTGTGCCATTTACCCACTTTTCATATTGAGGGTAAGAACCTTGCTTTAATTTTGATGTTATATAGTTTTGCTGTTGCAGGATCCAAAAGGAATCGTAAAAAGAAGTTTCATGATGTTAGAAGCCTTTTTTATTTATAGCTTTAAGCTTTCCAAGGATCCCATTGAGGCAAGATGTGAAGGACGTGGGAGGCTCTTCTAGAGCACAGTTTCTCAAGGTATGGCCCTTGGACTTTGTGCATCAGAATCAAAGGGTGGAAGCCAAGGAATGGGTATTTAAATTACAGATTCCTAAACTCCACTCCAGACACATAGAATCAGCATTTCTGACAGATACAAGAACCCACATTTCTATAATCTATCCGTATGCTGTTGTTCTTTAATTTGATTAACACATTACCATTCATCTACTCAGTCCCCCAAGTGAGAAAAATTATAGCCATCCTTGATGACTTCTTATTCCTTCCATGTCTTATCCCTTCTCATGTATGTAACTTCATTTTTTCAACAAATGTCTTTAAATCTCTTTTCCTCTCTTTCTCAACATCTCTCAGTTTAGTCCCTTTTTCTCTTCCTCTCTTCTTTTCTTTCTCCCATTTATTCTACCCATAATGTCTATCATCATTCCACCCTCACAGAGCACTGGATAAGCATACATTTTTAGTAGTGTGTCTAGAAGTTTCTTGCTATGCGAGAGGTTCTAGATCAATATCCTTCCCACCATTCCCCTTACAATATTTTGCAGCTCCTAAACTCTTCCTGTTGTAGTAGAGAAATGAGAAATTGGGAATTTTAGAGAGGCTGGATTGGAGAACACTAGGGAAGTTCAGACAAAACTCAGTAGGCGAGAAAGTACAAGAGACAGCTGTGGCCAGTTTAAGATCCTGGAGATCAACCAGCTGTGAGTGACAACACTATTCAAGGTTTAGCCCTAAGGTTTGAGATGCTGAAGTGTCTGAGAGGACAGGGCATGTGAGACCGTGTTGGAATAGGCCGACCGGAATAGGTCGTCTGCACAGACTCTAAAATAGCTCACATGTATGCTATTATTCACAAGCAGAGAGCCAGCGAATATGTACAGCTCCGAGTAACCTTTCTCCTGGCCCTAGAAAAACAACTTGGAGCAAAGGACAAAGGGTTACTGTGTTGTTCCTACCGTGTAAAAAGGAAACAAAAATTTTGATGGATTTGGTGGGACATTTTGAAGCCAAGTCAAACTGTGTGTGTGATTGTTTTGTAAAGGTGCTAGGACTTAATTTTCAGATCTGGAATAAGAACAGGTGGTGGCTGATGGCAGGAGTCACAATGGTTTCCATGACAACGGGATTGGGTTTTAGTCATCCTCCCATCCTCCACAGAACCTACTGCAGCTTTTCTCATAAGGTGCTTATTAAATATTTGTTAAATGAATGATGAATCACAGAATGGCGTGTGTACTTTGTAATTAAGGCTGCTGCCGTTCTCTAGCTAGCTAAAAGCTTTTAAAGCAACACTAATTACTCTATTTACACATGGTATTTTGCATAATTTGCATATTAACTTAACCTGAAAATAATAAACTACAGATTCCC
>NW_006434839.1:9051215-9082311 GCF_000325575.1 Pteropus alecto
CCCATATCTATGTCCTATGGTCGAAGAAGTATCCCAGGTGTTTAAAATGGTTTTAAAAGGTGGTGGGGGGTGTGAGCGTGTGTGTGCCCTGTGCCGCATTTGTTTTTCCACATTTGCCAGAAACACTTGTTTCTTCTCCCCCGGCTCTCCAGCCCCTCCCCCTCTCGGGCTCTGCGCAGCCACCCACGCGCAGGCGCCAGCCTGCCCCTCCCCCGCGCCCCTCTTCCCGCGCGAACGCTGGAGCGGGCTGGGCCCAGCCAGAGCACAAAAGACCTCGCTAGCCGGCGTCCCGCGTTGCCCTTGGCAACCATTCAACGGCGGCTAGCTCTCTCTTGACCCTGCGAAGAGATAGTAAGCTGGGCCTCCATTGGCTGGCCTGGGAAGGCAAGCCAATCGGAGAAGAGGTTGTAGGGAGGTGGCTGAGCGAGGTTGCGAGGTTGTAGGAGTAGGAAGCTAGGGTTAGAGGTAACTGGTGAGGCTAGAACCCCGAGCGTGGTCGGTTGGAGCAAATATGTCTGTCCGGAGGCACATTGGGAATCCTGAGGTGAGGGCCAGGTCCGGATCGGAGAGGCGGAGGGGGGTGGGAGCACCGGAAAAGGCTCCACGTGGGCAGGGAAGAGCAGCCGGCGACTTCCGCCGCCCGGAAGGCGGGAAGCGGCCGGCGTGAGGAGGGGTCTGAGACCCGAGGGAGGCGGGGCGGGTCTGGGGGACGCGGAGCCTAGTCAGTTATTCTGTAGGGAGAGGCCACCATCCTGCACATGCTAACTGTACTGTCGCCAAGAGGAGCAAAGTGCGTAAAGACACAGCCCCTTCCCTCAAAGGGCTTACATTCTAGGAGAGGCAGTTACAAAACATAAGTAACATCCGAATGAAGCCCCAGAACATTAAAGGAACAAAAGCAAAAGGAGCCATCACTTCTGACTGTGGGGATACAGAAAGAGCAGGAATAAGCAGACCAAGCCATTTGGAAAGGACGCAAAATGTGGCATTAGTTTTACTCCATCCCTATAGGACTTTTTACTTTCTTGTGTTTTTCACCCCTAGTGCACTGCTGCATTTGTGGTCATTTAATTTCAACAAATGTTTATTGGACTGTCACCTTGAAGCAGATGCTAAAAATACAGAATAAGCCAAGGCCTTTGTCTATTAATAAGTTTAGTCTAGTGAGGGAGACTTGCAAACAATTTGAGTACAGTGTGGTTGGGGAATAAGATATTACGAGAGCACAGAGGAAAGATAGCACTGAAATGACAAGGTTATTAGGGGAAGAAGCACCTCCAGATAGAACAGCATGAGTGGAGTTGAAAGAGATGTGAAACGTGGGAGTGGACGGTTCCCTGGAGAGAGGCAGGAGTAAAGTCTGGAAGGGCCTTATGTCCTTTGCTAAATTTCTTGGCCTTAATATTGAACAGGAGTTGCAGATCGTTTCATCTCATGATGGATAACTATGAACTATGTTGAGAAAGTTGCGAGGGTGAGTTTAAGCTCTTCAGGAGAGTACCATAGAGGTGGGGAATGTAGGTGTGGAGGGTGGCAGTTTGGCTGCTGCATATTTTTCTTGTCTGCTGCTCAGAGTTCTAGAAGCTTTTGAGTTTGAAATAAAGGTTGACGTGGTCAGATTTGTATTTTAGACGAATGGCTGAGACCCATCGTGGAGAATGGATTTGAGAAGTCCAAGACTGGGGAGAAGGAAATTGGTTGGATGGTTATGGTAAAGACCTAAAGTAAGGCCACAGAATGAGGGACAGAATTGAGAAATATTTAGAAAGTATCATCAAGACTTCAAGATTAGCTTTGAGAAATGAGAGAGTGATGGATGGCTTACGTTCCCAGCTTAGGCTACTCATTGATGTGATGCCATGCTAATGAGTTCAGGAGAATGGGTGAAAGCAAAAGATTGTAGGGGTAGAGGAGCAGGGATGCCCTATGTGAATATAGATTTGTGTCCTAGTTAAAGCTGTTCAGCTTACTCTCTTGTTTTAGTGAAGCACAATTTCCAGTAGTTTGAGAAAGTGCATAAGAAATAAGTTTTTTGTTTTTTTTTTAATTTATGTCTAAAACGTTAGACGTGTTTAAAAATGTTATTACTTTGCCTTCACATTTATTTGCCTGAGAGTTTGACTGAATATAGAATTCTTGGTTGGAAATCATCAACATTTTGAAAACATTGCATTGTGGTCCTCTAGCATCCACTATTGCATGGAGAAGTCCAAAACCATTCTGTTCCTTTGTATGTGACTTGATTTTTTGAAGCTTGTAGAATCTTCTCTTTGTTCTTAGTGTTAGGATGTTTCACAAAGATATCCCTTACTCTGAGTCTATCACTTGTTTTGGTGAGTACCAGAAACTTATGTCTTTCTGTTACTTGTAAAATTTTCTTAAATTATTTTGTTGACTTTCTCCCATTTTCTCCATCCTCTCTTTCTTAATTCATTATTATGATGTTGCTTCTCTATGACTGGTTCTCTAATTTTCTTAAATTTTATCTTCTGTTTTCCACTTCTTTTTCTTTTTGTTCTCTTTGGGAGATTTGTTTAACTTTATCTTCCAATCCTTCTATTGAGTTATTAATTTCTGCCATCATGTTTTTCATTTCAAAAAACTCTGTTTTAGACTCCGATGTCATTTTTAAAAACTTTCATTTTGAAATAAATATAGATTCACAGGAATTTGCAAAAAATCATGCAGCATAACTCCCATGTGTCCTTCGCCTGATGTCCTCTAATGATTATCTTCTATATAAGTATAGTACAATATCAAAACTAGAAAATTGGTGTTTGTGCAATATGTGTATAGTTCTAGGCCTTTTTATCATGTGTAGATTTAATATAATCAAGATTTGCACGTGTAGATTTGCAATTAAGATACAGAACTATTCATCGCTACAATATCTCTCTCATACTACTGTTTCCTAGTTGCATCCACTTTCCTTCCCCTCATTATCCTAACCCCTGGCAACCACTAATGTATTCTTCATTTCTGTCATTTTGTCATTTTGAGAATGTTACATAAATGGAATCATGCAGTATGTGACCTTTTGAGATTGGTTTTTTCTCACTTAGAATAATGTCCTTGAGACACATCCAAGTTGTTGCCTGTAGCAACAGTTCATTCCTTTTTATGCTGATTAGTATTCTGTGGTATGGATGTATAACAGTTTATTTAACCATTCAGCTATTGTAGAATATTTTGGTTGCTTTCAGTTTAGGACTATTCCAAATAAAGATGTGAACTTTTGGGCACAATTCTTTGTGTGAAGTTAATTTTCATTTCTCTGGGATAGATGCCTAGGAGTACAGTTGCCGGGTTCCATGGTAAGCTTACCTTTAGTTTTTTTTTTTTTAATAATTTGAGTATATACAACAGTGGTATACCATATAGCCTAGATATTTAGTAGCTTCTATCACCTAGCTTTGTGTAGGTGTACTCTATGATGTTTACACAATGGGGAAATCGCCTAATGATGCAGTTCTCAGAATGTATTCCCATTGTTAAGTAGAGCATAGTTGTACAAGGTTTTGTGTGGATGTGTGCTTTCATTTCTCTAATAATAGGTTTTTAAAATATTTTTCCTCACATTGCCTGTTTCCTCTGTATTTCTATTTTTCTTTTTGTTTTGTTGGAGATGTTTGTATTAATAAGCTGCCATAACAAAATACTACAGACTGGGTGGCTTGAACAACACAAATTTATTTCTCATAGTTTTGGAGGCTGAGAAGTTCAAGTTCAAAGTGCTGGCCAATTTGGTGTCTGGTGAGAGCTCTTTCCTGGCTTGCAGATGGCTGCCTTCTCACTGTGTGCTCACGTGACCTCTTCTTTCTGTATACATGAGTGGAAAAGGAGCAAGCTCTTTAGTGTCTGTTTTTATAAGGACACTAATCGTATGGGATTTGTCCCCCACCCGTATGACTTCATTTAACTTTAATTACCTCCTGAAAACCCTATGTCCAAATACATTTCCTTTGGGAATTAGGGCTTCGACACGAATTTTGGAGGATACAATTCAGTCTGTAGCAATGTTCTCAGAGTTCTTTCAATCCTGAAATGTTAATTGATATTTTTGAGTAGGAGACTTAAAAATGTGATTGGGATCTCTCTATTTCAGAGGGGCTTGCTAATGATGAGCTTAATTACAGGAAGATCTCATTGGACCATGATTTGGGGACTCCCTCTCCCAAATCTGTACCTTTAGCTCTTTCCTCTCTTGCTGGTTATTTTTTCTCGGAGATCCCCACACTCCTGAGAGTAAAAGCCTGGTTGAATTCCTGGAGGAGTTAGGGCTAGAGACTGTATCTCAACATTAGTATGCATCATTTACTTAATACCCCAATTTTCAGTAATGCTATCTCCACCTTGCCCTGTGTCTGGAGACCTCCCAGTCCAGAAACCCTTTCTAGGGAACAAATCTGTAGATACCTGCCATGGCGGGGAAGAGGCAGTCACTCCATGGCACAGAGGGGAGAAAGTTTTGGATATCCAGTTGCTTCTCAATCAGCCTTCAACCAATCTTCCATATTTCAGCTACTCCTTTTATTTCCTTCTTTGGGAACTGGGGCTGTCAGTTCCTAAGCCTTTAAGAATTGTTCTTGGCTTTCCCTTTGATTTTCTTGAGTCCATTAAGTCATTTTCACTTTGTTGGTATGCTCTCTAGATTTCAGAAATCTATTGCTATCACTTCTCCCACTCTTCTGTCTTATCCTTTCACTGGGGTTTTACAGAGCATTTGGAAAGAAGTGAAATTAGATGCACTTGTTCAGTATGTTGCCTTCACCCAGTATCATGATTTGTAATTATTTTATTTGCGTGTTTGTTTCCGGCACACTTACAGGAACATAAGATAGGGTCTTATCTGCATTATCCCACTGCCTGAGACACAATAGTTGTTCCTTAAATATCTGTTGAATGAGTAAAAGGATATATGCCTGAGATGGAGAAGTCAAGGCCGATGTTCACTATTTGGAAATCAGAAGCATATAAATGCAGTTAAACCAAGTGTTTGGCCCACAGCGAACCTATAGACTGGGAAGATGGAATCCTGGGAAACACAGTATTTAAGTGGCTGACAAAGGAATGATCCATGTGTCATTGAAGAATCAGGGGAGAGAGATATCACTGAAGTCAAAGGAGTGGAAACTGAAGAAGGCGGGGGCTATATAACAGTGTCATATAGTACAGAAAGGGCAAAGAAGTTAAAGACTGATAAGTAGCCATTATACTTGGCAATTAGGGGATCTCTAATGTTGATTAGCTGCTACAAGAACCATGATAGAATGATGGGGACAGTAGCCATACTGTAATGGATTGAGGAGTTAGGTGTTTGTTTTTTCTCCCCCAGGGAGCTTAGCTAGAAAGGAAAAAGGTATGGAGGATGTTCCAACTATATATTGATTTGTCATGAATCATCTCCATATTTAGTGACTTAAAACAATCATCATTTTATTATCTCATGGTTCTGAAAAATTGACTAGACTCAGCTGGGCAGTTCTCGGTTGGGATCGTTCATGTGGTTTTGCAGACAGACGGAATCTGGGGCTAGAGTTATCTTGAAGGCTTCTTCATTCATATGTCTAGCAGTCGATGCAGCCTGTTGGCTGGGACCTCCTTAGCTGGGGCCGGCAGCCATAGCACCTACAAATGGCCTTGTTCATGTGACTTGACCTTTCCTCACAGCATGGTGACAAGAACAAGTGTCCCAAGAGGACCAGGTGGAAGCCATATTGCCTTTTATGATCTAGCCTCAGTAGTCATATCATATCACTTCCATCCAGATTCAAGGGGAGGAAGCATAAGTCCCGCCCCTCTGTGGGAGGAGTGTTAACATCACAGTATGGGACATTCTGTTGTGACCATCTTGAAAAATACAGTAAGCCACAGGTGGTAGCTGTGGGCAAAGTAGAGGCTGCTGTATGTGTGAGCATGGGTCATGGTGATTGAGATCAGTAGACTTGGATCAGATAAAACTCCCATTTTAAAAGCATTCTTTTTAAGGCCTGTTTTAAATGTGAGATTGCCTTAAATGAGTCTGTTTTTAAAATTGATATCCGCTCCCTTCATTTAATGGACTTAATGTTTACAGAGGAGATAAGTAGAGAAATTCTGAACAAAATGTATAAGGTAGTTTTTAAAATCCTTTAAATGTAAATATTACATTTGTTGCTATTGAAATCTAACAACCTATTAGAATAACAGTTCCATTTTAAGAGTTGGGACGTAAGAAAAGTTCATTCATTTATTTATTTTATTTTATTTTATTTTTTTAATGATTCTTGATTCAGACGATCTCATTTTTTTGGTGATTTTCTTTCAGAAAAATCCCATTGTTGACTTCTCATTCTTCTCCCTTCTCCAACATCCATGTATTCACAAAGCCCACTCTTACTTTGTATATGTTAGTAATCTGCCAAAATACTCTTGATTGTGTGGCTCAGAGCTCAGTACTTTTAATGTCTTCTCTTGTCTTCAGGGCCTTGTTCAGATACTTAGTCTCCATTTAGGGTTCCCTTCTTGGAGTCTACTTATCCATGTCCCACCTTACACCACAGGATTCCATATACCTGTGGTTCTTAACCATTCGGGGGTTATAAACTTATTTGAATATTTGGCGAAAGCCAAGGACCCATTCCCCAGAAAAATGCACAGACACTCAAAAATTTGCATATACTTTCATAGGACTCATGGACCTCCTAAAAGCCATTGGTGAACCCCGTATTCAGAACCCCTGCTAGAATGAGGCTGTACAGTACAGTGTGTGAGAGTTCAAGCTCTAGAGCCAGACGGCCCAGTTTAAATCCAGGTCCACCACTCTTACCAGCTGAGGAGCCTCACGATCCACTGCACCTCTATGCCTCTGTTTCCTAATATGTAAGATGAGGATAATAATATTTACCTCCCAAGCAGTGATGAGGATTAAATGAGATAATGGAGGTAAAATGCTTAGGGAGTGCCTGACAACAGTTAAGTGCTCAAAAAATGCTAGCAGCAATTACCTTTATTATTGTTGCTGTTCTTGGACGTTCTCCAGCGAATTTGCTATTCTTTACACGTGCTTTTAAAGAGGCTTTGCTAGTAAAATTTTCTCCACATGGAATGCTTTTTCCATCCTTTTCCCCCATCCTTTTATCTAGAGAAGGTCAACCGTTAAAACACAGTTCCGTTGCCATTTCCACGAATTCGCCCTTATCACGCCCAGTGTGTGAGCTATCTCTTTATTTGACTTTCATAGAGCCCTTGACATCTGTACTGCTCACCTAGCACTAGCATGCACACTGCATGTTGCTCAGGTCTCAAAACCATCTTCATCCATTTACCAGTCCTTACTGCTCTCACAATAGGGCAAGGCCTTGTAGCAGGTAAAAAGATCTACAAGGTAGAGCCCCTGTCCCAAGTACAAGAAGTGAGAAGTGTGCATGGTACAAAGTGCTGTGACAGTCCAGGCAGGGAAGAGATTTCCCTCTGACTGGGGCCTTCAGAGGGGTCTGCCAGGCAAATGTGTTTGTGCTGGGTCTTGAAAGCTGAGTAGAAGTAGCTAGGATGGGGTGGGTAGTCAGGGCACTATCTTTTGGCCCTCTTTAAGGTATGAGCTCTCAAAGGCATTTTTGATTGCCCTCAAAAGAGCCTGTAATAAAGAGCCACAAACATCAACTTCTCTCTTCTCCCGATGAACTTCATCACAATCACCTATCTAAATTCTTTATCTTTAGTATATCCAAAGCTGACGCTGGCACCTGAGCTCTGAACCTCATCTTTTCCCAGTCCGTTTTCATACCTTCCTGTCTCATTTTCATCCTCTCTTATTTAGCCCATTAGCCTTTAAACATCCTCAAATCTCTCCTTTCTTCTAAAAACAACAAAAACTATTCCTTAGCAACTCTCAAGGGGGGAAAAAAGACCATCTGGCTACTATCCTCTTCTTTCCCTCCTCCCCCCTCGTATACTCAACCTGCTGTTTTTGCTTCTGCTCCTGTCAGTTTACTGTAACCACATCCACCACGGTCATCAACAATGTCCTGGTTTACTCAATCTAAATTTACTTTTCTGTTATTCTCTTACTTGACTTGCGTTCTCGTTTGCTTGTTCATATTTGCTCTCTTGTTCACTGACTTGACAGCACCCATCACTGTTGACCGTTCCCTTCTTCCTGAAACTCTAATTTTCATGACCCACTTCTGGCTTCTTGTGAGTCTCATCCACAGTGCTTTTCTCCACCTGACCTTAAATGTTGGTGTTTTGTTTGTTTTTTCTCAGTCTACACACTCTCCAACGGTGATTTTGTCCATGCCCATGGCTTCCCCTTCTGCCTGTAGGCAGACCACCCCAACTCTTGTGTTTTCTAGCCTTGATCTCCAGGCCCAAATAGCCAGCTCACCTCTTCCGTTTTGGATAACTCAGATGGCTCATCCTCAACACATCCCAAACAGAACACATCACGTTTTCAATATATGCTTCCTTAAGTCCCTTTTTGGGGAAACGGTATCACTGTCCTCCTCCTGTCATGCCAGTCAGTTTTAAATCACACTGATTTTACATCTTCACATTTCTTGAAACTGCCTCTTCCTCCTCAACTGTACTGCTACTTCCTTAGGACCACAGATCCTCTTAGCACAACCGCCTCTTAACTGATCTTTGTGCCTTTATTCTTGACTGTGATCCTATCAGTTCTCCAGAGTGCTGCCAGAGTGATCCCTCTGAAATGGAAATGTAAGCCCAGCACTCCTCCTCAGACTGTCTTCAGTGACTCCCCGTCATCTGCGTTAGGGCTTCTCAACTTCAGATACTGACTTTATAGATCAACTTATTCTTTGTTGTGGGGACTTTCCTATCCTTGGAGGATGTTTAACAGCATCCTTGGCCTGTCACCCAGTTCTGACAATCCAAAATGTCTCCAGGCATTGACAGTTTTCCCGGGGGGTGAGGGAGGAGGAAAATTACCCTATTTCAGAACCAGGATAAAATACAGGTTTGTTAGCATGGATCCAACACCCGTTATGACCTACCCGTCTGCCTCACCTCTCCAACCTCATTTGACCCCTGATGGCCCCCTGTGCTCCAGGTCTACCAGTTCCCTGGAACCCTGTAGCTCTCACACACTACTCCTTGAGCTTCACTAACTCCCTCAGATTTCAGTTTATAAACCACTACCCCACACCCTGAAACGGTTCTTAACTCTTGGTGTGGATTAGGGGCTAATCTTACATGCTCCTGTTGTAATCTTACATGCCCTCTGCTTCCCACTCCTTGTGCATCATGCAGTGTGGCATCCGTTTGTTTACTTGTCTTTCTTCCCACCATTAGTGAGAACTGGGTGGCTAGGACTGTGTTTTTTTCTCTCTGCCCTCAGCACAGTGGCTAACTCCTAGTGGGCACCTAGTAAATGTCGATGAATGGTGCTCAGTAAGGCTTTGCTGAACGAACAGTCCCATTTGGAACAGCTGCTCTCTCAGCTCTTTCACTTTCCACCATTCCATCCTGTTTATGTAATTGAAAAAAAGCCAGTTGGTCAGTAGGTCAAGAAACAATCATCCCCAAAGCCAGAATTTCAAGGAAAAAAGTATGGCAGTTCCATAAAATCTGTGGTACTTTGCCTAGAGTGGAGCACAAATAGTTTTATGTTGTGGTTGGTACTAGAAAGTCAGGAACAAGAAGTTGGACCAAAATGGGAAAATGGGAAAGAAATATTGCATTTTTCTACCGCAGCATATGGATTTCTCATTAGTCTATGTAAGGGAAAACCGGGGGCGGGAAGGGCTCAGTGACTGCAGCTGTCCACACTCCCCCCATCATTCTACTGCCACCACACCTGGTCCCCGGAGACACCCTCACTTCTTAGCTATGTTGGCTTAGGTATGGACAAATCCCCCTGATTCAGCAGAGACTAGCCTGGAATTTTTCAGAAGAAGCTTTGCTAGGAAACTAGTGGGAAAAACAAAACAAAAGTAAAAACAGGAAATAGCATATAGAAATTACAAAAATACAGAGTGAAAAAGGAAAAGAGGGAAAATTCTTTGCCTAATTTAACTATATCCTTGTATTAGCTTTTCTTGACACAATTTACCAGGCACGTGGTTTTCCTGGGTTCTTTTGTTTGCTTTTTTGGTTTTTTTGTATGTTTTTTTTTTTTTTTTTCCTTTTGCCATGATATTGCCTTCTGGGGAACTTGTCCTAAAGTCCTCCTTTTTAGTCTTTCAGTATTTTCCTTCTCTCACTTAAGAGTCTTCTCCATCTTCGTCTAGGAAGGAATTGGAATTGGCATTAGAGTCACTTTCTCTTCTAGACAGCAGGTTGCTGCTCAGATGGAGAAACCTTTCTCTAAATAAGAGCTTGAGTTCCACAGACACGTCTGAAGACCAGTGCTTAGCATCCACAACGAAGGTTTTACTTGCCTGGGGTGAAATGAAAAACACAGGCTATGTCAATGAGTTTTTTAATAACACAAAAGGACTGACCTTTTTATTCCAAGATTTTTTTTTCTTTCTTACTTTTTAGATATTAAAAGAGCAGATGGTAGTTGTAAGTAATTAACTACGTGCTGTAGTTACGTATGTTTTCAAGGGCAAGCGATACAGATTTTAAAGTTTGATGTTCTCTTCTAAGGAACCACTAGATAACTGATAGCTGTTGTACTGCAGTCTTCATTCTAGATATTGATTGATTGATTGATTGATTGATTGAATATCAATAAATGTACCTACTATGTACTAGGTTCTGGGTGAATACAAATTTGAGTAAGTTATTGTCCCTGCCTTCAAGGAAATCCTAGGATAGAGAAGAAGGTCGAGATGTAAACGGTGGTGCAGGGTGTCCATGTTCTGGGAGCCAGGGAGAGGAAACTGCTCAATTCCGCCTGGGACAGCTTAGAGGAAGTGAAGTTTTCTCCAAGGACAAGTTGGGAAGAGGAATTCTAGGCAGACTTTGCTAAGACTGGAGACCTGAATGAATGTGGCATGCTTGGGAGCATGTGGGCAAGTGGCAGAAGATGAAGCTGGAAAGGTATTACCCGGTTTTAATTTCATATTCCACAGCTACCTATGACTGAACATATGGTTTTCATACTTGTAGGCCAGAAAAACCCCTGAGCAAGAAAGCTATATTTTATAATGTCTTTATTCATTAGTCTCCCTTCACTTAATGACTTTTGAAAATGCCACTGAAATTAATAATGGGAAATGTCTTGTGCTTAGATTCAGAGTTCATTACCAGAGAATAGGACAAGGGAGACCCAACATAGGCATTTTTGCTGATTGTAAACTTACCCTGAGCCCATGATGTGCCCCAGCTGTCCCGAGAGCAGATGCCATCATAGTGACATCTGTGGAGCCTCAGACTCCAGGCCACTAGCAGGAGAGGCCTGCCAAACTGGGTCCTGGCCTGACAACATCTGGACACGATGCTCAGGTCTGGATCTGCATGCCACTTTTTAGGGGAGATGTAGATAAAATCTAGAGGGTGTCCAGAGGAGACAGCCTATAAACCATCATACAGAGAGTGAAATGTAAAAGGACAAGAGAGCTGCCTTCGGTTATTTTAACTGATTTTTCGAGGCAGAGTAGGGTGGCTTATTCAGGGCTGCAACAATGGACTGGATAGAAATTAGGGAGAGACCAATGTGGGCTCAGTGTCAGAAATAATTTTTAAGAACTTTTCTCTGAGTCCTTATTTTACATAGTGCTATGAGATTATTTTGACAAAATATGGGAATGTTTTGACAGAAACAAGATAACCATCTTTACCTGTGGTCATGCTGTTGTGAAGTCTTATTTTGAGGAGACAGTTGGACCTCTAGAGCTCCTTCCATCCTTAAATTCGACAAAATTTTAGCATTTGTTCTATTTTTTAAGTATCTGATTCTTCCCCCTTTGCCGCTTTTATCCTTACATTAACCCAATTAATTGTGAATTTTCTTATTTTTAGTATCTGACCAAAAGGATACCACAAAACCCAAAGTATCAGCATGTCAAGTCAAGACTGGACACTGGTGAGTAAAGATTAGAAAATTGAAACTTCTTTTTTATCCAACAGCTAATTATTGACAAGAAGCAGCATGTCATGCGTGGTATAAATCACAACTGAAAGTTTCTTTCTGTCTTGTCTGATGTGTTTCTGGGCACAGGACTTATCTTTGAAAGCTGTTTTTTGGATTATCAGGAAAAATTCACATAATTTAGCTTATTAGAAATTGAGAAATTGATGAAAACATTGTTCAGTGAGTTGCAATGCTGAGGCTAGTAAATATCAGGAGGTCAATGTCTATTTTGGGACACCTAAAATAGATTCTACCTGTGCACATTTGTTCAATTCAGTATTTGCAGAGAGTCAACTACATGCAAAATTATTGCCTATGGGACATAGAAAGATGAGTGTGAATCGTGATTTTTGCAATCAAAGTGCTTAGATTCAAGTGGAGGCAGGCAGAGTTGAATGAGTAACTGAAATTCCAGACAAAATTAAATTAGTGCTGCAATTCAGGTAAAATGAAATTTAAGAGTGCATTTCTGCTTATTTCCATGCTGTTAATGTTTTTCAGTGCTGTGATGAATCCCACTCCCCAGGCCCCTAGTGGATCTGCAGCCTTGTGAGATTTGGGTTGTTTATTTGTTTAGTTTTTTTCAAACTTTTAAAGCCTGCTGTGGAAAATTCATACTGTTAAGATGGTTTCACTAGCAGATTGGGGTACTAAGTACTCCACCGGTAACCTTCAAGACAACCGATAAAATAAACTGGGATGTTGACTTTGTTTAAATCTCATTCATTTTGTCTTTTTCTTTCTCCTGTCTCCTTCAAAATCATTATCTTCCATTACCATGTTTCCTCATATAAAATAGACTTAAATGTTTTAAATGAACCACAGTCGTAGATACTATTTCTGGGGACTTTTCTTTCAAACATTTCCGTGCAGTACAGATATTTCCTTGCAAATATCCTGTTGGATGGGAGGTAAAAAAAAAATACATATATCTGTTTTTGAGAAAGAGGAAATTGTGGCACAGAGATTATGTGATTTACATGAAGTTCAGTGCGGAAGGTAGAACTGGGATTTGTAAGCAGGATGAGGAAGTTGACGTTGGAGACCTGGGGCAAGTCCTTTGTACTGCATCTTAGTATTTCCCCAGCTTCATCTACCACAAGCGCCTTCAGCTCCTCCATCTCTACTTGTCTGCCCCTTACTTGCAATTGTGACCCATCCTTCTGGAATAAGCTATTCTGCGAAGGAAGCTATTTGATTAAAAATGCCATCTTTTCTCTGAGGATTCCAGATAATGTGTTCAAGACTGCTATAAAGGAATTGCATTTCTTTTGGAACTTTCTTAAAATTAAAAATTTTAAGAGCTGAAGTTTTTTTTTGGTTTTGTTTTTGTGTTTTTTTAATATATAGATGTGTCTATATCTTCATATGTTTTTTTCTCCTGGATATTGAAATGGGATTTGCAAATGAATACCCATTTCATTCTCTTCAGTTTCTCAGTTCGTCACCAAAATTTGACTCAGTAATGGTACCTGAAATTAATTACAGTTTTTTTTCAATTGAGATACTTATATCTGCTTTTTATAATACATAATAATTACCTAAATCCTTTTATATCCTGAGAGTTTTAAACTAGTGTTTTTGCTAATTGAACTTTTTATTTTGAGGTCATTGTAGCTTTATGTAGAATTGTAAGAACTAATACAGAGAAATTCTATGAACCCTTTACCCAGTTTCCTACGGTAACATTTTGCAAAACTATACTGCGAAGTCACAACCAGGATATCGACGTTGATACATACAGCCTAGATACAGAACATTTCCATCACCCCCGAGGATCCCTTATGTTGTCTTTTTAAAACCACATCTGCTTTCCACTCTCACCCCTTCCTTAACCCCTGGCAACCACTAATCTCTGCTCCATTTGTATAATTTTGTCATTTCACAAATGCTGTACAAATGGAATCATACAGTATGCAACTTTTTGGATTGGCTTTTTCGCTCAGCATAATTCTCTGGAAATCGTCCAGGTTGTTGCATGTATTAGTAGTTTTTTGTTTGTTTTTTGTTGTTGTTACTGAATTGTATTCCATGGTATATTACAGTATAACCACTTGCCTGTTGAAGGACATCTGGATTGTTTCTCCTTTTTGACTATTATAAGTAAAGGTGCTGTAAGCATTTGTGTATAGACTTTTGTATGAATATAAGTCTTTATTTCTCTGGGACAACTGCCCAGAAGTGCAATTGCTGGGTCGTATGGTAGTTGCATTTGTATTTGCTTAAGAAACTGCCAAACCATTTTCCAGAATGGGTGGACCATTTTATGTTCCCACCAGCAGTATATAAGTGATACGGTTTCTCCACATCCTCACTAGCATTTGGTGGTCGCCATTTTTTATTTTAGCCATTCTGGATATGTAGTGGCATATCATTGCAGTTGTGATTTGCATTTCCCTAATAGCTAAGGATGTTAAACATCTATTTGTGTGCTGTTTTGCCACTGTATCTCTTCTTCAAAGTGTCTGTTCATGTTTTTTGCCTATGTTCTAATTGTATTGTGTTTTTTAATTGTTGGGTTTTGAGTATTCCTTATGGAGACGTGGTTTGTAAATATTTTCTCCCAGTCTGTAGCCTGTCTTTTTATCCTCCTAACAGAGTCTTTCGAAAATCAAAAGTTTTTAATTTTGGTGAAGTCCAGTCTCTATCAGTGTTTTCTTTTATGGATCAGGCTTTTTTTGTCAAGTCTAAGAACTCTTTGCCTAGCCTAGATCCCAAGATTTTCTATCATGCTTTTTTCTAAAAGTTTTATAGTTTTAGGTTTTACATTTAAGGCCATGCTATGTTTTGAGGTTATTTCTGTATGAGATGTGTGACTTAAATCAAGATTAACGTTTTGCTTATGGATGTTCAGTTGCTTTAGCACCATCTCTTTAAAAAAGGTTATCTTTCTTCCATTGAATTACATGTTCACCTTTGTCAAAAAAATAGTTGGGTATATTTATGTGGTTCTATTTCTGGGTTCTCTATTCTGTTCCATTGATCTATGTGTCTATCCCTCTGCCAGTACTACCCAGTCTTAAGTTCGGTACTTAAAATTGGTTAAACCAATAACTTCCACTTTACTTTTCTTTATAAAAGTATTATAGCTGTTCTAATTCCTTTGCCTTTCCACGTAACTTTTAGAATAATCTTATTTGCATTTACAAAAAAATATTGCTATGATTTTGGTAAGAGTTGCATTAAACCTGTCTATTCATTTGAGGAGAATTGACATCTTACTATGTTGAGTCTTCCAATCCATTAACATATTGTCTCTCCATTTATTTAGATCTTCGGTTTCTTTCATCAGCATTTTATAGTTTTCATCATATAAGTCCTGTATGTGTTTTGTTAGATTTATACCTAAGTATTTCATTCTTTGAGCAATTGTAAATGATACTGTATTTTTAATTTTGGTGTCCAGGTGTTCGTTGCTAGTATATGGAAATACAGCTTGTTTATCTCGTATCCTGGGACCTTGCTGAACTCACTTATTGGGTTCAGGAGGAGTTTCTTGTTTTGTAGCTTCCTTGAGCTTTTCTATGTAGATAAGAGTGTCATCTACAAAAAGAAACAGTTTTATGTCTTCCTTTCCAGTCTGTATGCTTTTTATTTCCTTTTGTTGCCTTATTGTACTGGCTAGAACTCCAGAACTATGTCAAATAAAAGTGGTGAGAGCGAACATTCTTGTCTTTTTCCCAGGCCTAGGGGGAAGGTGTTCGGTCTCTCATCATTAAGTATGATGTGAGCTCTATCAGGTTGAGGAAGTTTCTTCCTGCAGATGTTTTTCTGAGAGTTTCTATAATGAGTGACTTGAATTTTATTAAATGCTTTTACTGCATCAGTTAATATAATCATATGACTTTTTTTCTTTAACTTGTTAACAGAGTGGATTTTTAAATAATTTTACTAGTTTTATATCTATGAAATAAACCTCACTTAGTCACGATGTATATAATTCTTGTTATATATTGCTGAATTCTATTATTTTGTGTGCCTATATTCATGATGGATATTGGTTTGTAGTTTTTTCGTTTTATTTTTATTTTTTATTTTATTAATTTATTTTTTTTGGATTGTTTTGTCTGGTTTTGTATCAGGGTAATACTGGCCTCATAAAATGAGTTGGGAAGTGTTTCCTCTTTTTCTGTTTTCTGGAAGAGGTTGTGTATTATTGGTGTTAGATCTTTCTTAAACATTTGATAGAATTCTCCAAGAAAATTGAGCCTGGAGATTTCTTTTTTGAGTGTTTTTAAATTTTGAATTCAATTTTTTAGTAGTTATATGGATATTCAAAATGCTTGTTTCATATTGGCTGAGTTGTGGCAGTTTGTGTTTTTTGAGGAATTGATACATTTCATCCAAGTTTTTAAATTTATGTGTACAGAGTTGTTTTTAGTGTTTCCTTATTATCCTTCTGATGCCTATTGTGTCTGAAGTGATAGCCCCTGTTTCACTCCTGGGATTGATAATTTATCTTTTCTCTCTTTTTTCCTTCACTACAGGTTTGTCCATTCTATTGATCCTTTTAAAGAACTAGCTCTTGGGCTCTTGGTTTCATCAATTTTCTCTCTTGTTTTTCTGTTTTAATTTCATTGATTTTTGCTTCTACCTTCATTATGTCCTTCCTTCTGCTCGCTTTGGGTTTATTTTGCTCTCCTGTTTCTAGATTCTTGAGATGGGAGCTTAGGTTATCGATTTAAGACTTTTCCTCTTTTTTAACACATGTAGTTAGTGCTATACATTTCTCTCAGCACTGCTGAAGCTGAATCCCACAAATTATGATATGTTGTATTTTAATTTTTATTCAGTCCACTGTTTATTTGTATTTTCCTGAGACTTCCTTTTCGGCCCATGGATTATTTAAAAGTATGTTGTTTAGTTTGCAAGTGTTCGGAGATTTTCCTGTTAAATTTCTGTTGATTTCCAGTTTGATTCCATTGTGGCTGGAGAATGCAGTCTGTATATTTCAATTTTTAAAAAATGTGTTGTTGTTCATTTTATCATACAGGATATGGTCTCTCTCGGTATATGTTCCATGGGCCTCTGAAAGGAATATATATACCTATACTTTTGCTTACTGTATTCTTTCCTTTTCCTGATGTTCTAAGGCTCTGTTGTTTGTTTGTTTGTTTGTTCTTTTCTTTTATAATTAGAGAACTTTCTTTAGCTGGTGACAGAGCCGCTTAGTTTTCCTTCATCTGAGAATGTCTTGATTTCCTTTCATTCATGAAGGGTATTTTCTCTAGATATAGGATTCTGAGCTAGCAGTTCTTTTCTCTCAGCACTTAAAAAGTATTGTGTCACTTCTTTCCAGTCGCCATGATTTCCGATGAGAAATCTGCTGTTATTCAAACTGTTTTTCCCACATAGGTAAGGTGTCATTTTTTTTCCTCTTGCTGCTGTCAGGATTTTCTTTCTTTTCTTTTCTTTCTTTCTTTTTTTTTTTTTTTGTTTGTTTGTTTTCAGAAGTTTAATTATAATGTGTCTTGGTTTAGATTTCTTCGGGTTTGTCCTGTTTGGAGTTCACTCAGCTTCTATATAAATCTTTAGGTTTATGCCACTTACCAGATTTGGGGAGTTGTCATCCATCATATCTTTGAGTACTTTTTCAGCCCCACCCTCTTTTTCCTCTTTTGTATATTTAGATGGCATGTCATGACAGCTTAGCAAGGATGAAAATTGAGGTTTCCCACTTGGCCTTTGCTGGCAAGTGTGGCCACAGCTTTTCTGTGGAGTTTGGCTAGAAAAAGGCAGTTATAGTCTGGTGGTTTTCTGTCTTTCCTAGTCTTTTGGCTGGAGACAGCAGACTTTTGTTGGGGAATTTTTTTTGTGTGTCTGTTTGTTGTTATTTCTGGATTGCTTGCTTCTTCAGCTCCGAATCTAGGGTATGTGAGGCAAAAAAAAAACAGATAGACAAAAAAAAAAAAAAACTCAGGTAACTCAACTATCATATTATTCCTTGGTTTCTGAGGTCCCTAGCCAACCTGCCTTTCTCTCTTTATCTATCAGAGTCTTGTGTTTTTTTTTTAACATATAATATCTAGGGTTTTTGTTTTGTTTTGCTTTTTAATTCAATCTTTTTCTAATTGGTATGTTATTTTCTTAAATTGAGATATAATTTATATACCATAAAATTCACCGTTTTAAAGTGTATAATACAGAGGTTTTTAGTACATTCACAAGGTTGTGAAAACATCACCACTATCTAATTACAGAACATTTTTGCACCCCATAAAGAAATCCCATACCCAATACCAATTACTTTCCATTCCTTCCTTTTACCAGTCCCTAGTAACCACTAATTATTTTCAGTATCTATGAGTTTGCCTGTTCTGCACATTTTCTATAAATGGAATTATACAATATGTGGTCTTTTGTGCCTGGCTTTTTTCACTTAGCATAATGTTTTCAAGGTTCGCCGTTGTCATAGCACGTATCAGTATTTCATTCCTTTTTATTGCCAGATAATATTCTTTTGTATAACTGTTCCACACTTTGTTTATCCACACATCAGCTGATGGACATTTGGTTTGTTTATACTTTTTGGCCATGATGCTGCTATAAACATTAGTGTACAAGTTTTTGTGTGAACATATGCTTTCAGTTCTCTTGGTTATATACCTAGGAGTTGAATTGGTCATATGGCAACTCTGTTTAATTTTTTGAGGAACTATCAAACTATTTTCCAACGCAGCCACATCACTTTGCATCCCTATCAGCAGTGTAGGAGGGCTCTATTTTTTCCACATCCTCAATAATGTTTATTGGTGTCCATCATTTTGACTATAGTCATCATTGTGGGTGTGAAGCGATATCTCATTGTGGTTTTGATTTGCATTTTCCTAACAACTAATGATGTTGAGCACCTTTTTATGTTCTTATTGGCATTTGTATATCGCCTATGGAGAAATGGCTATTCAGACCATTGGCCTGTTCTTTAAATTGTGTTATTTTTCTTTTTATTGTTGAGTTAGAATAGTTCTTTTATATATTCTGGATACTGGACCCTTATCAGAAATATGATTTGCAAATATTTTCTCCCATTTTATGGGTTGTCCAGGGCTTTTATTTTGCTTAGCTGGAGGAATAGAGAAAAATACATCGACCTCATCTTCCTGAAAGTGGATGTCCCAGAAACTGCTTTTTAATCTCTTCGGAAGGGCCAAAGTGTGCTTTAGTGCTTAAAACTCAAAAGTATTTTAAAGTCAGTGTGAGAAAGAAATCTTATTCTATCATTCGATTTCTGTTGTTGTTTCAAATTAAGAAATTATCTTAAAGTCAATCTAGGGGAAAGATTTTAATTTTTTTTCCTATGCATTTTTATAACTTATCTCCCTGTGCATTCAGTACTGAGGGTTATGTGACCTGATACAGATCTCTTCAGCCTTCTGGATAGCCATCAGGGTCTGAGATAGCGCAAATCTGTGTTCCGTTCAAATATTGTCACTTGTATGTGTGCCATGAGGTGAAATGGATGAAGAGTCTGGTTAAGAAAACATAAGAGTGACCTTATAGCCTAAACAAGCGTAAGGAGTTCCCATCTGTGGTATGTTTTTACACTGTGCAGTCAGAGAAGTGGAAATTGACACAGGAACGAGTCAGCATTTCTCATTTTAGGCTAAATAGATGAGTCTCTAATCTTTTCTTACCAAACAGTGAGCAATTCAGAGTTCATCATGAGAAATCAAGAATTTTGTGGTGTCTCCTATCTTCACCTAAATCACCTTCTGAGTTCTTCCAAGACTGATATCTTCTTCCTGGGTAAAGATTAGTTTTTATTTCTATACTTTTGATTCTACTTCTCTTCTAAACTCGAACACTGATGTATAGCCGAGGCTAGAAATATCAGAATTATTTTGAACTTCAAGTATTTCTTTTGTTCCATAGGTGCCTGGGTGTATGTAACCAGCTCCCCAGCATTGCCAGACTGTGCCATGAATGGATTCTGCTGCTGATGAAATCCTGGCGGCATTTGGTTCAGTCTCCACCGCAGGGTTCTCGTGTATTCTCAGCACCCACTCTGGGTTTCTGTTCTGCTCACCACAGGCTGGTTAAGGAACACTTCCCAGACCACAGGGCTCTCCCTTTGTTAGGCTCCTACACTCTTCATTACCCTCTCATTTCAATCTATATTCAGTCTAATTTCAAATTTCTTTAGCTTTCTAAAATTCCGTGGACTTTCTCCGCTCAGCCTTTTCTAGCCTTATTTTTTAAATTCACTTTACTTTTGTTATCGCTACATAAACTAGTCATTTTCTTTTTTCTTCTTTAGTTTTTACTTTTCCTGAATTTTTGCTAATAGCCTTGATCTTCAGCAGTCAAACTCATTACAGACTAGGTACTCTTCATTTTTTTTGGTATTTAATTCTGTTTCTGATGTCAAAGGAAGAAATGTATGTGAAAGCTTTTTATAAACCAGAAAGCACTATACACTCGTATAACTTATTGAGATTAACAAAGGACCACTGTGCCTCTTTTCACGCTTTCTGCTCCTTCTGAGCCAAAAGAACTTCTCCATAGAGGGAAATATTGAAGAAAAATAAAGCAATGGAATTGTCTCTTAGCAACCGAGTTCGTGCCTTATAAATCTTACTTTAGATTACTGCTGCTCAAAATCACTTGCTTTTCTTACTGGCTCAGTATAAATAATGTTATTAAATTACGGGAAAACAAAGGAAAAAATCTAATGAATGAGTCACTCAGTTCATCGATTGTACTCTATCTTTGCATAGCACTATTGAGATAGTTGGGTTGTCTCTTTCTCTTGATTCAAATGATAAAACTTTTTTTTATATATCTTTTGTCGCAACTTAAGTTATAGACTAAGTAGAAGCTAAATACTACCTTCTACATTTCTAGGTTACCTGAGTCCTGAAACAATATGGGTCATGTAGGTAGTATATAACATACTGTATATAAATCAAGTTATGCATAGATGAAACAAAATTAGATGTACAAAAACTCAAACCAAATTGGGTAAGATTATTTGCATGATAAAATAATTCATTATAAGGATTCATCAAATAATAGATCTTCATACTATATTTCATTTAGCAAATATTTTTGAGTGCCTCCTACACTAGACAGTTGAAGGGATAAAGGGGTGTGTGTGTGTGTGTGTGTGTGTGTATAGTCTCGGTCTTTTGTTATAATAAGGTAGATAAGATCTGCACACAAATAAGACAGTACAATGATAAACACCTTTTGAGCGGTAAGCCAAGAGCTATAGAGGTTCAGAGGAAGGAAAGGTCACTCCTAGCTGGGTGAGCTATTACGATTATATCGATAGGAAGGGATAAAGGTGTGTGTGTGTGTGTGTGTGTGTGTAAATAGTCTCGGTCTTTTGTTATAATAAGGTAGATAAGATCTGCACACAAATAAGACAGTACAATGATAAACACCTTTTGAGCGGTAAGCCAAGAGCTATAGAGGTTCAGAGGAAGGAAAGGTCACTCCTAGCTGGGTGAGCTATTACGATTATATCGATAAAGTGACATGTTAGAGAACCGAAGACTAACCCAAGAGTTTGTCAAATTTAGTAATTAAAGCAAAATTGAAGAGGTAGGTAAGATGTAGGTGCCTTCATCACTAGAGCTAGGAGTTTAAACTTTAGCCAGCAAGCGGTGGGGAGCCACTGACATTTTTCTTTTCACCAAAGTCTTATCTAGGAAAATTTATCTTACAGTAATGTGTAATTTCAATCTTTTCTAAAAAATTGGTTCACTGATGGTCTTTTAGTCTCTTTTTTGTATAAAACAAAGGTGTGTTTATAAACAAGTCAATTGTAGAATTGATCTATTTCTAGTCCCTTTAAAAGGTAGTCAAAAAACTATTTTTGGATAAAATAGATCTGGTAAGATCAGCTGCTTAGTTAAGATGTAAGCATACGAAATAGGGTAAAATACTACTTTTCATACTTTCTAAAATCATGTTTAGGGAATTTTGGGTCAATTAGTCAGCCATTCCACTGTCTCATTTCTCCAGCTGAAACAATGCAGAAATCCTCAATTTTCTTTTTTTCTCCCTTCTTGGCTACCTTGAATGTCTACAGAGAAAAGGGCTTCTTGTCAATAGCCTTCTTAGATTTGTTCTTAATTTTGCCAAATATTTGTATACCTCTGCAAAAGACTTTTGTTTCCCTGCCTGGTCCTTTAGTGAGAAAACAAACAAACAGAAGTGACAGCCTGCCTCACAGGGTTGTTTAAGGCACTTGCTGGTACAAGACGAAGTGCTGTGTAATTGCTCTGAAAATATTGATAATTGGTTGAGAAATGGATTTTAGACATTTCTGTTAGTGGAAACCGTTATAGATTGGAAATGCAATGTTTTAATAATGAAGACTATATAATAAGGTTGGCTATTGTTTTCCATGCGAAATATGCTTCGGGGAATTTAGAGCATAAAATGGTTCCCACCTGCTACTATTAAGGAAGTAACACTTTCTACATATTTACCTCACAGCGAAATCGTGTTTTTTTAAAAACAACACAACTAGAGAAGTGATGTATTTTCGTAAGCCGTGTTAGAAACCAGGAAGTTGGGAATACTGCTCCTGGCTTAGTTATTTATTGCTGTGTCAGTGGACAAATCAGTCTCTTTTTGTTTTGTTTTGTTTTGTTTTTGGTACCTCGATTTTCTGATGAGACTGCCTGAAGCTGCCCTAGCCAAAAGAAGCTGCCACGTCAACAACATGCAACTGTAGGGGACTCAGGAACAAAAGCTACTATGTAAAATAGTTTAAGAATAAGATTGCGGGATGCAAAACAGCACAGTTTGCCCTGCCTTCCCCCACTGCATTGACCTTCGAGCTCCTGTGTGAGTTCAGAGTTGCAGGGGAGAGGGATGTGTGTCTAGGAAGAATTCATGGTGTCCGCTTTGGAGAACTCGCACGTCTCAAGTCAGTTCCAGCCTGAAGAACCTAAAGAAGATAATATTTGGTTCTAATCCTGGTCTTTGGTGTTATTTGGACCTCTTCTGAGACATTCTCAGTGTCTCTTTTGAGTCTACTCAGGCAGTTATGTCTCTGAGCTTTTGGAAGGATATAGTCTGGCTCTAGGACGAAACTGAGTTCTGATCCAGAGAATGTGTGTGTCTTCAGATGAAAAAATTTTTTATTACTCAATGTAATTTCACTCCATGATGAATTCATGGTAAAGATTTAATAATAACAAATGATATAAGTTGTGTTTTGAAAATGTATTTTGGGTTTCCAAGCAAGACTTTTCTTTCTCTGCTTCTGACTTAAACATGAAGAAAAATTCAGAATAGTCCTTAAAAATATCAGTTCATGCCATTATTGGCAGCATTTCTTTTATCTGAAGTCGGGACTGGATCTGACTAGCTTCTTTCAAGGCTTAAAAGTTAGGGGCACAATTTTAGAAATTAGAAATTATTTTGAATATTTTCTTTCTTTGTTATACTTTTTAGGTGCCATATAGAGCTTGCTGTGTTGAACTGAACCAAACCGAAGCATGCCAGTAAAAAATAATCACCCCTGGCTTGAGAACTAGACTTTATTCAGAAACCAGAATGATCCTGGCCCAGTTTTAATGTATGAAAACTCTCCAACCCACGTTGGCTAGAACCTAGTATTGTAGAACCAGGCTATAAAACACGAGTGCTGGGGACTCTCTGCATTGCGGGAATCTACTGTTATTTCTCAGCAAATCAAATCCATGGTATATCTTAGTGTATAGACTGTGTGGTCTAGTTCAGGCTGCAGCATCAGCATGAATAGTGGAAGGCCAAGTTCAAGAAAGAGGGAAACCGCAAGACTAAACAGAGAGGAAAGGGTTGCTTGGGTAGCCACAACAGCACATTTTAGACATTCAAAGATCACTGCTTCTTCTCTGCATAGCTTCCCCACAAAAAGATTATGGGGGAGGGGGTATAAAAGGAGGAGGAAAGCCTTGACTCAGAAAGAAAGAAAAAAATATCTACATCTATATATATATATATATGTGTGTGTGTGTGTGTGTGTATGTATATACACACACACACGTATATATGTATATGTGTACACACACACATATATATCATTACTGCCTGGGACTTTAATGTTTATTGGGTGTGTACCCCAGCTTAAAGACATTTAACCAAAACATTTCCCTCGATTCCTCATCTTTCAATGGTGCTATGTAATCCAAAAGACTATTACTGTGTGTGGCCCATTTGTCTCCTGTAGTTATGAAAAAACAGGCCAAGAAAGCTTAGGGAATACTTGTACTCCATTCTATTTTCACAGTGTTACTCATTTCCTTTCATTAAAAGCATATCTAAACTCCTTATTCTCTTTTTAGGTAACAGTATGACTAAATACACTGAGAAGCTAGAAGAGATCAAAAGAAGTGAGTAACACTATTGATGGGCTGGGATAGTGGAGCCCTGTAGTCATCCGTAAGATGGTTATTAACAGCCCTGGCCTTCCTCTGGGGGGAGTCAGGTGAGATGGAAGGTGCTGAGAAAGATGTGGGAAACACTGCACCATCCCCGTTAGCTGCTAAGATTGTGGCTTGTGGGTCGAGCCCGGCCTGACTTAGATCCCATAGGAGATGTTCATGTTGGAATATGGAATGAGCTCTAGTTAAGCCGTGAGAACTGGCTTCTAGTTTCATTGTACTGCAGTCTTTGTGGCCTTTTCCAAGGTACTTAATCTTTCCTGTTTTATTTTCTCTATACCTGAGGTGGGAGTAATAATAGCTCTCATTTCATAACACTCTTTTGAGTATAAATTCAACAGTATTCATGAAAGACTGAGATGTGAGAAAAAGCTTATTCTTAAAGTGGTGTTATGTATTATAAATTCACTGCAGTCTGCTTTCTTTTAATTAAAAATCATATTTCACGCACATCTTTTTTAAAAACGAATCTTCTGCAAAGATATGCTACTAGCCATTGAATGCATCGCCCTTGCACAAAATCATAATATTTCAATCTGTCTCCAAAACGGATGTAAAATGTACACATCAAGGCCAAAATTAAAGAAGTAGAAACATCTATTTTCTAAGATGGATTTGCTTGTATCTTCAATAGGAGAACACAGTGTAAGTAAAGTATTTAGCTAATGCTGGTAAAGAGGTACTGTGACTGATAACAGCTCAGGATTTGGCTCTGGTAATATACATCTTCTGGGAAGAGACTATTACAAATCCAGAATTCACCAGAACTTTTGTTTTTACACAGCAGGCCTTTTAATTTAAATGATAATGTTTCTGTTCCTTTGGAACTGCTGAGAAACCCCACTTAATAAGTGTGGACTCAGGAGCAGCTTTCTGCTGACTCTGTTATTTGCGTGGTTCAGCTATAAGGGCTAATGCTATAGACGTTTGTTTTTTAATGTATAATGTCACTATAGCCTTTTATTTTCTTCTTATATATCTATTTTATATTTTATACATTATATTACATTTTATATTAGGTAAGTATATATATTTTAAGTATGTATTAAAATTTTAAGCTACGAAAAAGATCTCATTTACTCACCTAGGCTTCATTGTTGTTGTCCTTAGTTCATCCACCCATGGCAGGCAAAATTCAGCTGGCCTGCTTCACATTTGGTTTGTAGTCTCTTTCACCTCCTACCCATTCGTAGCTGGGTGTAAGCTCACATGGCCACACCAAAATTTGTCCCATAAAAATGTCTCGTTCCACCTAGGTTGCTGAAACCCTGTTTAAAACATTTCTTAAAAGCACAATGTAGTTTCTTTAATATCTGAACTTTAAATGGCGCTTATCTTCCCCAAATAAATACCTCTGGAATAGAGTCCTTGAAAATGCTTGCTTCCCTCTTTTTAGAAGTCGTGGGCTTCCTTTTAGTAAGACAGGAGGTGCCTCTCACCTTGTTTCACACACCTCGTACTGATTCCCTGACTAGAATTACTTCAGATTCTGGTTTGGGATCTACATTTTGGAAGCTCTTTCCTTCTCTTTTCCCATTTTCTGTTGTAGGTGTTCTTTTGGGTCAAAAGGGAAAATAATATTGCCTTGTTTCATGATACCCTAGACCCATCACTTCTCTCAGATTACCTTAGATGCCATGTCTTTCTGTGAAATCACAAACGTTGTTCTGTTACTTCCTTTGATTTGTCTTCTACTGTGAGCCCAACTTCCCTTTGCTAATAACGTGTTTTAACAGAACTCTGAAAATGCAGAATTCCTTTGTAATCTGAATATTCTTTCAACTCTGCCCAGGGAAAATAGACACTCTGTGTCTATTGAGCGTTTACAAAGCCTGTTCTTGGCTTCTGGTACTTAGATGACACTGGTTGGATCCAATGTGAAACATCCTAGATAGTCAGGTCTCTGTCCTTCCAGTAACTCGAGAGAGACAGACTTAGACTCCAGACTTACTGGAGAAGCAAAAGTTGATAACATTTTTGAAACTAGGGTTATTTGTCTCCATCACGGAGTTTGGGAGAAGCTGCAGTAGCAGAAGCTCCATTCTTAAAGCTCTGTTCGCTCTTGCAAGGACAGACTGACAGAGCCTTCCAAGTCATCCTTTTATAAACTTTAAAACTTACCTTCACACGTCTAGTCTGATCTTTTATCTCTGAGTAATAATGTCAGAAAGTCCTAATGATGGCTGTCCTTCTAAACCAGAACCAGGTATGTAGCGTTCAGGCTCAAATGTGCAGTGGGATTTCTAGTGCTCGTGAGAGGACACTAGAAATGCCAGTCATTAGAATATAGCAGAGTCTATGTTTTGTTTGAGGTCATTTCTACTGCGTTAAAGGGGATTTTAATGTGTACATTTTGTACTTAGAATGTGAAGAATTGGAGAAGTATTTCAGACAATGTAGCTATACCAAAGGAATACCAGTGGATAAATGACACAGTGCAAACTACTTCACTGTTTTCATTGGCTGATTTATTGCCGTGTTGATTTACATAAATGATTTTTGGTGGGCAGGTTGGTGGCAATTGAGGGGAATACTGTAGCTATTCAGTTGCACTTTTTATAGCTTGTGCTCAGCTATTCGGGTCTGTATCCTGGCGGGTTTTAGAAGCTCACTTGCATGTGGGTTTGTTACCTTGTTGTATCCAGGGGAAATTATTTTATGAATTTTCTAGAAGTAATGGTCAGTTATTAGCCAAATTGTTCTCTCTAAGACGTTTTAGAACAGAGAAGCTTTAATTTCCTGTAAGAGAGTCTTGATATATTTACAAAGGCTAGTTTTTAAAGTAATATCATTTCCTGACTGAGTTGTAAGTTGTTTGGTAAAGCAAGCTAATGGTATCCTCCAGAGTAACTATCCAGTCTGTACTGGTTTTTTTGGAAAATTCATGGAAATGATTAGTTATACCAGGTACACAGTCTTAAATACCTTTAATCCTTTCCTTTGTTGCTAGGAGTCTTAGCTTATGAGACATTTATGCCGTGAAAGCCACAGTAATTATCCAGCTAGCCTTTAGTGATTCTGAGATAATGAAGCATTCTTTAAGGAGTCATGGGCTCCGACATACAAACCTAGAACAGGAGTGAAGGGTAAGAGTGGGCTGGAGTTCAGCGCTGAAAACTTCAGAATTGGCAGTCATCTTCAGAAAAGTTTAAGGAAACTAACTTTTAACGTGCTTCTGTGGGACAGATAGTAGATGAAGTGAGATTGGCTAGATTTTAACTGTTTAATGTGATATGACAAATTATTAACATAAACAATTGCAGAAATACCATAAAGATAGCACTGAATACATATTGATGTTTTAGGTTGATTTTTATTTTTTTAATTGTAAGAAAACATACCATAAAATTTACCATCTTAACCATTTCTAAGTATACAGTTCAGTAGTTAAGTATATTCACATTGTTGTATAGTCATCTCTAGAACTTTTTCATCTTAAAAAACAGAAGAGGTTGACTTTTATTGAGGTGGAGTTGAAGAGAAACTGGTACAAAAGGTTATCGGACCAATCATTACTTTTTGCCCAGCATTATACCCCAGGGGGAAAAAGTGTTGCCCTGTGTCTCTAGCATAGTTTGTCACCTCAGGAATATAATTGTTTTCTTTTCAGGGTAGAGTTAGAATAGTAAGGTGTAAATTTCTTTCCAGCTCTTTGACCTGGGGTAACCCAGCTCTGGGTCTCTGTCCTCATTTGTAAAATGTAGACGTTATTCCCTGCTTTGTTCTGAAAAAGATTTAAAGCAGCTTACAAAAATGCATGTGATACAATGTGGCAAAGCAGAGACAGCATAATAAAAGGAAAATGGTAGACTAATAAAATAAAGGCAAAGGATAAAGTCACTAGATACAAAAAGGTGGCTTATCAATTCAGCTTTAGGGTTCCTATTGGCCAAAACAAAGGAGAAAAATGAAGAAATGATATAATACTTGGCACTTTTAATTTTGAGGATATCATGCGGATCAAATGAGGTAATATATGTAAATCATATGTATAACTTGAAATATATACCATACAACTCGATGACTAGAAAGAACTAGTAATACCTTAAGAAAGCAAAATAAACCTAGAAAAATAATTGTCCTGTCCTGCTTTTCAGATTATAGATACAAGAAAGATGAGCTTTTCAAAAGACTAAAAGTTACAACTTTTGCCCAGCTGGTAAGTTTAATGATCTTCCCCCGGAATAGAGACTGTCTAGTTTGTGCTGCTTTACGTGAGTATTTCTGAATTCAACTCTAGGTAATGTTTGCAGAGGGTATTTTTCTGATTCCTTATATTTCACTTGTTCAAGGATTAATTGGTGTGTGGTGTGTGTGTTCATTTGAGGATGGTGTGAAAATTTTCTCTTTTCTTTGATAAAAATTATATGAAGTAAAAATTGCATTCTACTTTTAAATCATAAAATTTGTGGTTTAATTTAGATTTTTTCTTTTCCTCGTCCAGTGAATATTTCAAATCTAGAATTCTGGACTCTGGACTGTTTGGGCATTTTTCTCTGTGAAAATGAGGTGATCTCCCTTCTGTTACTGAGCTCTTTTTCCAAGTCCTTCTGCCTTGGGTTATTTTGCTACTTTGGCAAAGTCACTTTCTTCTTTCTTTTGAAAATGATGAACAGAGTATCTCTCTGGCCCCCAAACAAGAATTCCATTGATGAAACCCAAGGTGGATCTTAGGTCTTATCAGCTAAATTATGAACAGTGCTTTAAAAACTGTATGTAGGTATACATTGTTCTAATCAATATACTCACAATTACATTTATTTCTTCACTGCATGAAGAATTGTTTGCTGATACAATTCTGTTATTGTAAATGTTGCATTTTCAAGAAATAACATGCTGTGTTGGGACTAGAATATATATGGATGCAGTTTTTAGACTCTTATTCATGTTTCTTGTCCTAAATTACCCTTTTGGTCTTTTAAGTTTATTGTGTAATATTTTAAATGAATCTTTTCTTCTAACATGATCATCTACAGTGTAATTACCACTCCCTAAGTAAGGAGACCTGAGGTTTAGTCTCCAATTGAGGACACTGACAGTTTCCTAAAACAAGAGATCTTTGATGTTTCCTCATCTTTTGTAAAAGACAGAATTGCCTCTGTTTAAAGACAAACAAACATACACACATCTACACATGTCATTCTTTTTTCTCTCAGGTCATCCAGGTTGCTTCCCTATCTGATCAAACACTGGAAGTGACAGCTGAGGAGATTCAAAGACTAGAAGGTAATGAGAATTGAGGATGCGGGGAAAATAAGGAATTGACCATTTGACTGAAGTACTCACCCTGTGCTGTTGTGTTCACAGGGACTAAGACTTTGATGTATCCATTTGTAATTAGACTGTTACTCTCTGCGAAGTGCTGTCTGGGGTTTTAATTGTTAATTCTTGTTTTTTGGTTTTTTTTTTTTTAAAAAGCCATCTGGATTTCTGGCTCTGACATTTGTTTTAAATGTTTTAGATGGTTTAATATACTAATTACTTTTTTCAACAAATATTTTTCATTTTTTCTATATAGTACAGATCACAGAATTAGGTGCTATGAGACTACAAAGATGAATGAAACACAGCTCTGTGTCCCGGGAATTTGTAGTCGCGTGTGTGCATGTGCATATGTGTGTGTGCACATTAGGTGAGGAGAATAACAGAAATACAAAATTACTACCATGGCAGAAATTCCTAATGGAAGACTGAAAGAAAACCATCATTTGTTGAATATGTATTGCTACATATTTCACATGCATTTTCTTATTTAATCTTTCCAAAAACTCTAGAAGGAAGGTACACTTTACAGATGAGAAGCCCAAACCTCAGAGTTTAAATGACTTGCTCAAGGTGATACAACCAGTAAGGAATGGACCTAAGATACAAATCTTTGCCTTCCATAGCAACCGGTGTCTTCGCTATGGAAGTTCCGAGGAAGGAAAGTTATTTTCCAATTAGAAAACAGATAGACTTTCTTAAGGCTTTTGAACTGGACGTTAAGGGTGAGGCTGTTGCAGGCTGAGGAGCAGCCTGACCAGAGGAATGGAGAAGAAAAAGCTGCAAGCGTGTTTGAGGAATCACGTAATCCAGTCTGGCTGTGGTCTGAGGTGCCTGGTAGGAGATAAGGCTAGAAAGATAGGTAGGCTCCAGATTTCCTTTCTTAAATACCAAGTCGAAATAAAACCTCTTAGTTGTACTCTCATGAAAAGAATACACAGAGTTAAGGTCTTTATTTTATCCTGATACTCAACAATCAATGTGTGGCTGTTTATTGAAGGGGAATGTGTTTTGTTAAAGCTGATGTAGGCCAGGAATTTGACTTCTGATTTCAAGACAAGTTTCTCAGGAAGTCTGAACACTGGGTTTGTGCAACTCAACTGTCATTTCCCTGGGCTTGTTTTTGTTAAAGAGGATAAAGAGAATTTGAAAAAGCCAGGAATTTATCTCTGACAGATGCCTCTCACACGGCAGAGAAATAAGGGCTCTTTGTAACAGAGATAATTGAGTCTCCTCATACAAGTACTCCCAATTTTAACCTAGTTATATAAGTACCTGGATTGGGTCTTTTCATTCATTATAGAGATTTCAGCGCCAGGACATATGGGCAAATGCAATTTTCTCCTCTGAGATAAATTTACACAGCAAAATAGGCTCTTGTAAAATAGGACGCCATAACGTGTGAGTGATATTAGTGTTTTCTGGTGCTCTA